>NC_056741.1:615551162-615722549 GCF_019279795.1 Protopterus annectens | reverse complement strand
TTTCCCTCCTTTTCATTCATAAACATGTATTCTGTCTTGGTCCTGCTGGCCTTTATTGCACTCCTTTCTAGAGCATATATCCACCTCTCCAGGTTCTCTTCATCCTGTTCCCTACTCTCACTGCAAATCACAATGTAATCCGCAAACATCATAGTCCATAAGGACTTCTGTCTGATCTCGCCTGTCAACCTGCCCATCACCATTTCAAATAAGAAAGGGCTCAGAGCTGATCCTTGATGTAATCCTACCTCCACCTTGAATGTATCCGTCACTCCTACCGCAGAACTCACCTCTGTCACACTGCCCTCATACATATCCTGTACCCTATCTTATATACTTCACTGCATCTCCTAACTTCCTCATACATAGCCACAACTCCTCTGTAGGCAACCTGTCATATGGTTTCTCTAAGTCCACAGAGACACAATGCAACTCCTTCTTACCTTCTCTGTACTTCTCCAGCAACATCCTCAGAGCAAACACCACATCTTGCTTTTTCTTGGCATGAAACCGTACTGCTGCTCACTAATTATCACCTCCCTTCTTAACCTAGCTTCCATTATTTTTTCCCATAACTTCATGCTGTGGCTGATCAATTTTATCCCTTTATAGCTATTCTAGCTCTGCACATCACTCTTATTCTTAAAAATTGATACCAGTACACTTCTCTATTTCTCGGGCATCGTCTCACTTTCCAAGATTTCATTAAACTGTCTTGTTAAAAAACCCAGTGCCGTCTGTCTTCAATGACTCCATGCTTCCACAGGCATGTCATTTGGGCCAACAGCCTTTCCAGTCGTCTTCTTCATAGCTGTCCTTACTTCCTCCTTGTAATCCATTGTACTTCCTGATTCACTATTCCCACATCATCCAGCCTTCTCTGTCTCTCATTCTCTTCACTCATTAGCCACTCTTAAGTACTCTTTCTATCTGCTCAACACAATTTATCACTTGTGAGAATGTTTCCCTCTTTATCCTTTATCACCCTAACCTGCTGCACATCTTTCCCACCTCGGCCCCTCTGTCTAGCCAAGTGTGTGTGTGTTTGTGTAAAAAAAAAAAAAAATATATATATATATAGATATATATAGATATATATAGATATATATAGATATATATAGATATATATATTGTGTGTATTTGACATGAAGATAATGAAGTCTTAGTGACGGAGAATGTTATTATGACACTGTTAAAAATAAAAAAAGGATAGGCTGTCTTCCAGATTGCCGGCTGTGCGTGTCAGTTGTGGATTTACTTATGAAGGTAAAACTTGCCGAGCTTACAACGGTACCTACAGAGTCTGTGGAAATTCTGGTCATTTTACTAAAACCTGTAAATCTAACAAAATGCGTCCCTTTAGCACTCGAGGAAATTTTGGATATGGCTGATAAAAATGCTATGGTAATTATTTGTAAAAATACCGGAAGCTTAAATATGAAAAGTTACATTTTATTGATTCGATTAAAGGCTCTCTAGTTATTGGTATTCAGGAGGTAAGTGAGGAAAATAAATTCAGGTATATGCAATTCTTGGATGCAGTAGGTTTCTGTAACAAATAGCCAGTGCTAGTCTCCTGATAGCTATCGCAAAGTGAACGTGACTATTAGAATGCACCACCAGTTAGTGCACTCAGTGCTGCAAGAAGGGAACAAACTTATGTCAGCTAAAACCTGTAGATGTATAGGCCGCTATACCAAATAAAATTCCATTCCCTTGCTAGGTAAACAGTATCCATCACACAACTATTTCTACACTCTTAAGCAAAATGTTTACAGCATCTTCCTTTCATTTCTGCCCGGCTCACTCTCCTAAGGTCTTACTGCAGTGGTATTAGTATGGGGACAAAAACAGCTGAAACCCTTGGAGTCGGACTAAAATTTTGAAGCTATAGCAAATAATTTGTGTTTTTGTTTTCTGTATAAATATGTCTTTACTCATTCTAAACAAACTGCCACACAGCAGCTGTTGTCAGGCCTTTAAAGAAGCTGTCTGCAGTTACACACACAACAGTGTAAGTTGTCTACAGTTCAACACACAAATGGTAAGCTGTCTACAGTTCAACACACAAAAGGGTAAGCTGTGTACAGTTCAGCACACAAAGGGTAAGCTGTCTACAGTTCAACACACAAAGGGTAAGCTGTGTACAGTTCAACACACAAAGGGTAAGCTGTGTACAGTTCAGCACACCAAGGGTAAGCTGTGTACAGTTCAGCACACAAAGGGTAAGCTGTCTACAGTTCAACACACAAAGGGTAAGCTGTGTACAGTTCAGCACACAAAAGGGTAAGCTGTGTACAGTTCAGCACACAAAGGGTAAGCTGTGTACAGTTCAACACACAAAGGGTAAGCTGTGTACAGTTCAGCACACAAAGGGTAAGCTGTGTACAGTTCAGCACACAAAGGGTAAGCTGTCTACAGTTCAACACACAAAGGGTAAGCTGTGTACAGTTCAGCACACAAAGGGTAAGCTGTGTACAGTTCAGCACACAAAGGGTAAGCTGTGTACAGTTCAGCACACAAAGGGTAAGCTGTGTACAGTTCAGCACACAAAAGGGTAAGCTGTGTACAGTTCAGCACACACAGTGTAAGCTGTGTACAGTTCAGCACACAAAGGCTAAGCTGTGTACAGTTCAGCACACAAAGGCTAAGCTGTGTACAGTTCAGCACACAAAGGCTAAGCTGTATACAGTTCAGCACACACAGTGTAAGCTGTGTACAGTTCAGCACACACAGGGTAAGCTGTGTAGAGTTCAGCACACACAGGGTAAGCTGTGTAGAGTTCAGCACACACAGGGTAAGCTGTGTACAGTTCAGCACACAGCAAGGTGTGGTTCAGGGAGAGGAGCTGCTAGTTAGGGTGGAGTCTTTCTTTTCTGTAACTGAGGCCTGAGAAACTTGAATAGCCAACACATAAGGCTGTTCAGAAACAAAAGATCTGATAAAATGAGGTCCACCTTCAGTAACTCTTAGAACAAAAGCCCATATCTCTCAAATGACCACAGTTAAGAATGTCTCTAATTTTTGCTAGTTATTTTTCCCCGTCCCTTGTAAAAAAAAAATCACTGAGGATTACATACATAATACCAGACAATTTATCATTTTATTCTTCTTACTGTTCAGAAAATGTAACTTGATGTGAAGCCTACTTTTAAGTGCATTAGCGTAAATTTAAAAAAGATTATACGTAATGTTGTGGCTATGTCCCCTCTTTATTTTTGACTTCCTCCAGATTTCTTTTCTTTTTTTTTTTTTTTCTTACAGAATAGTTAAACTTTCACACTTTAGTACTGATATGTTGTAGATATTTTAAGAGAAAGGAAAACAAGCCATTAAACCTTTCATTTCTATGGCCTATGTGTGTTTTCTTTCTTAAATGGTCATTTTCTTCATTACATAAGTTGCTGAAATGTCACTCCTCCCAACATTCTCCTGCCTGTGTTGTTCTCACAAATTCCATTGTTCTCCATGTAGTTTGCTCCTTTCCTTTCCTAAAGATCCTGCTTCCAATCATTTGATCTCCTTTACTACATTCAGTACTTCAGTTATGGCTGATTTGGACTTTGATTTTCATTTTCTATTAGTTGTTTTTATGTCAGTCAGTAACATTAAAGTTAGTAGGGCCTTACTATGTCTAGGCAATCCAGTTTGTATATCCCAGCTCAAAAGAATAATTTCCTTAGTTACTATAATTTACTCCCTCAATATTTCTGACAAAGTACCATGTAGGGAACTTTTAGCCTGCCAGCTTGTTTCATTCTGGAAAAAATGTTCCCAGTGACCTTTCTCTTTATCTTTAGTTTTTATTTGTGCATGACCTGAAATCATTATTGGATTTGTATTAAAGCTTTCAATTAAATGTACATGCACTTGCAAAATATAATTTCTGTGCATTTTAGCCCTGTTGTTATACCCTGGAAAATAAGTAGTCTGTCTTGAGTTTAGGTAACTAACTTCACATCTTCCATACCAAATATTCTCATATTTCTTCAGAAAATCTCCCATCTCTTGTTATATTTTCCGTTCTAGGTACCCTGATGGTTGTTGTTGTCTTTCGACTTTTCCCAGTTAGGGGTCGCCACAGCGGAACTCCGGTCCGCTAATGATTGGCAGTAGATTTTAATGGTGCCGAGTTGCCAGCTCGATTCTCAACCTTCCACGAAGGCACGCCCATTCACGCATGTCTTTCGGAACAACACTCAACCCGCGGGGAGGACATGCAGACTCTACACACAACAATTTGAAAATGTCTGGACCTGCCATACAATCCCTGAAACACTGAGAATGAATAGCTAAAAAAAATGGACTTGCATATAAGTCTGAGATGGCAATTTCTCAGCATATTCATTTTTCTTAGATGTATGGCAGTCTTGGCATTAGTATGCAAGTTTAAAGGAAAAGAGTGCTGTTCAAAATGTGCTCTTCTCCTGTGTTTTTAAATTTTTTTTTCTTCTTTTCCAAGTCAGCACTCAGCATTTTGAGTTCCATCATTTCAATACGGAACTCCCGTTACATCCTCACTATTGCAAATCAAGCTCCATTCCCCACTGAAAGTTGATTATTCCTCCCCAAATTTCCTTAAGCTCCATAATAGCAGTTTTTTTGGTGTTATATAAATACATGCCAGTGTAATTCTCCTACTCATCTGCCAATAGCACCTGTCTACCAGAAATATACCATTATTCTCCCCCCCCCCTTCTGTCACTACTGGACCCTTCTGGAAACTGGTCTTTTCCTTTGCCCTGGATATTCTGCTGAATGTCCATCCTGAAATCCTTTGTCAAATTTGCATGCCTATTTCTATTGAAACATATTTTGAAACATTGCTGTTTGCACCTGGTATTTCTTAATATAATTTAATACTCTCTGCCCTTTGTTGTAAGGCTATTTTCAGTCTGTTATAATGTGGACATTGTGATAAAGTGATTATACTCTCCTTTTATACAAGACAATTCTTTGGAGTATGCATTTACAACTTTTGTCTTACATGCTCACACTAATGTTTGGAAGGTTGATCTCTTAAGCAGTTGCTTCTCCCTTTGAACCAATGCAATATTTTTAAAAGCTTTGTTTCAGTGAAAGCAATCAAACAAAAAAACTAAATACATTTTCAGACTCTCCCACCCTTTAAATTAAAGCAAACAGAAAACTATGTACATTTTAGACAAATTAAGTTTGCTCGTCCAGATAGGAGGAGCTGTCCCAAATAAATGGCTAGAATTTATTTTTTTGAATATCCAAACTGCACAAACAATTTCATAGATATGCACACACAATCCCCAGACTCTAAATTGCTGTAAAAACGCAATAGTTATTGCCATAAAAGCAAATGCTGCTGAAAAAAACTTGTAAAGTAAGCCTGCACCAAAACAGATGCTGTAAAAAAAAAAAGAAAAAAAAATCACTGTAAACATAAGACTTTTGGTGGCAACACACATTCTTGGAGAGGCAGTCTAGCCAGCAGATTACGTTATTGTCTGTACTTTCCCCATGAACGGTAAATTAGTCTCAGTGGCCAAGAAAATCTTTCTTTTATAATGGTTACTTATGTGCCTGCTTTGTGTTGCCCTCTGTTGGAGGTCTGGCAGTGGGTACCCTTAATCATCCATGATGGGATGACCTCCTCTTTATCCCCCGTTTCCCATGATGAGGTTTACCCAGGAAAACCAGACTACTCGATGTCAAATTTATTTGAATTGAACAGTGTGGTCACAGTCGGAAGTGATGACCTCTTTTTCAGCACCATGTCCATCAGGCCCTGCTGAGGTTTTTTCCTGCCAAGATACTGGTGTGTCACCCTCAATGAAGGATGATTTGGACTTTCATATCTTGAGGGTTGCTTTATAGCTGCCCCAGTTTTGGTAACAGCTAAGTCCAGATTTGTCACCCGCAGGCTCTATCACTTCTTTTGCCCAAAGACCATCCACTCAGAGGACCAATAAAAATAAGTGAATCAGGTTCTCTGTCTGGGCTAAAAATCAGGGTTTAGAACCTTGAACACAGTTCCTGGAGAACTGATGCTATCAAGTTTTTTTTTTTTACTCTGGTCTCAACTGTTTTGCTGCAGAGATGCATTTGGTAACTATCTTGGATTCTTATGCAAGGCAAGCTGGTTCTTACACCTTCTGTGGAGGGTTACATTGTCTTTCTTCAAACAGTATTTCGACCCAGATCTCCACTAAGAGACCATACAGATGTTCTTCATGTTTCACTGTTGCAGTCATTGCATTTGGGTTATCTGCTTGCAGTAGCCTTCAGTCGGCTTGATTAACAAAGGCTTGGGTCCTGCGGCGTCAGTTGCTGTCCCTTCTTCCATGATGTCAGGTCATCAGGGGTATAAAACATGCAGCCGACACCATTACATCAGTCTTTCTTGTTGTGCGGTGCCCGAAGCAGAAGCAGTTCGCAAGTGCCTGTTGGCCGACTCCTGAAATGTTTATTTTCGAGTTTCAGAACCGAAGTCTTCAACTAAAGCTAAGTACGTCGTTGGGGAAACTTTTTTTCTTGCTCCTTACTGATGTCAGTAAAAGTTAATAATTGCATTACTTGTGGAAAGCAAATACCTCACAAAGATTTTCATTCGTACTGTATTCTTTGCTTAGGCCCTGACCACGATGTACTTTGCTGTTGGTTTTGTGCTTTATTTAATCAGCGCACTATCAGTCGTCGGTATATTTTTGCCTCTAAATATTTCGGTTCTCAGTTTAATTATCCAGAAATGTCGTCTGTTAGCCATCCGACTACCGGGATTCCAAAAAAATGCAAAGCTAAAGACAGAGACAGGCCACCGAGGTCCAAAGCTGCCGACGACGCTTCTCCTAAGCCAGTCGCCAGTTCACCAGTACTCAGTGAGGTGCTTTTGCAGCCTCTGATACCTGGTACTTCTGACTCGCAGGCCTCTACTGAGACCCATTTGGATGCTTCAACTGTGGAACCTGCGTATGTCTCTACCTTGGATGAGTCCGGAGCCGCTGTGCAGGCACCGGCTTCTGAGGGTGTATTCAGGCCTATGGACTTGCATATTAAACCAATGCCTTCTTCTTCACCATGCCTAAGAAACTGACGCCCAGGCCACAGGCTCAGGCCTATGCCTAAAAAACAAATGATAAGAATGGCTGAAGATCTTATAACTCTAATCAGGGGAAGCCAACTTCCCCTTCTAAGAGACCTAGGACTGAAGTTGTTTATGAATCTTCTGACCAGATTCTGATTTTTCTGATTCTTCTAATGATCTGGATTTGCCCTTATCTACTTATGAGGATTCTGATGCAGAGTACTCTATTCCCTCTGCTTCCCCTCCAGAGGATTTTTCGTTTGGTGAGACTTTACATACTCTAAGGGAGCATTTCCACTGGGAAAGTCAGGATTTTTCTGATTCAAAAAAAGGCTTAGGGATTTCTTACTCCTGCCTCAGCAGAGGCCTTTAGCTATACCTCCTGTACTAGACATTGTTGATGATGCCTTTTCAGAATCTAGTTTGGCTCCTGATTGTTTGCCTCCTGTTCCCAGAAAACCTGACCGATGTTACAGGGTTCCTGATTCACACAAGTTCCGTTTTAAAAATCCTATTGTGGATCCAGAGACTATTTCACAGGGACCCAAGGGCATTAAGGCTTCTACTGCTAAAAATCCTGCCCCCTCTGATAGAGACTCCATGGCGCTGGATAGATGGAGTAAGAAAGTTTACACTTCTGCAACCTTGGCCATTTGGGCTTTAAAGTGCCAGATTCATATTTTAAAGTATCAACATGTTATTGGATTGCTTAAACAGAAAATTATGTTGATTCCTTACTGTGCTGAAAATAAAGAATTACAGGATTTAATGCATTCTGCTCAACAGGTTGGAAAACATACTTTGTAATGTGGATATGATTCCTTGGAGGCCTCTTGCAGGGCTGCTGTTACTGGGTCTGTGCTCAGAAGGCATGCTTGCCTTAAGGAGCAATCTTTGCCTGATCATGTTAAAGCCATATTGTTGGATGCTCCCTTAAATCAGGACCACCTGTTTGGCAACAAGGCTGAGGAAGTTCTTAAAAGGATGGAAGATAAAGCTAAATCTATGCAAACTGTTAAAGATTTCTTACAAGTTCAGCCTCCTAGATTTAGTAGGCACTGGCCCTCTAAAAATTGGCCCTTTCCAGCCCCTTCCAGGTCTTCTCATGCCTAACCTAAACACAGCAGAAACCCCAGGTTTCAGTCCCAAGGGACACACAAGACTAAGCAATGGGGGGTTTCCACAACCAAATCTGGGAGTAGTAAGACTCCCCCCTATGGAAAATTGTCTCAATGACTTGCTTTTAAAACTTCCAAGCACTTCCCAACTGAATGCTCCTTTAGGCGGAAAGATTGGTCTGCTGGCCAAAAACTGGGAACTCCTTACCCAGGACAAATGGGTTTTTAAATATAGTGTCCCAAGGAATACAGATTTCACTTCCACACGTTACCAACACCAAGCGGGTGGCCAGATCTACCCCCAAATCAGTGGGCAGAGGCCCAAAATCAAGTACTCTCTCTCTCTCTCTCTCTCTCTCTCAAACATGGGGGCTATTCAGTTGGTACCAGAAGAGGAAAAGAGACAAGGTTTCTATTTGAGACTTTTCCTGGTATCCATAAAAGGCAATACATGGCATCCTGTCCTGGACCTTTCTACTCTAAACACCTTTCTGGTGATTCCAAAATTCAAAATGCTGACTCTTTACCAGCTGCTTCCTATGCTAAGAAAAGATGCATCGTTGGCAATACTAGACTTAAAAGAAGCATACCTGCACATCCCTGTCAGGGAGTCTTGCAGAATACGTTTCAAAGCAGGCTACAGGCACTATCAGATGTTCATTGTGTTTCACTGTTGCAGTCATGACTGTAGGGTTCTCCCCTGCCGGTAGGCAGTCCTCGGTCGGCCAGAATCCCAAAGTCTGGGTCCGGCGTCCGCTGTTCAACCATGCTCCCTGACGTCAGAGCGCCAGGAGTACAAAGCTGACAGCCGACGCCATTTTCTCCAGTCTTTCTTGCCGTGCAGTGATAGCAGTTCGCAAGTGCCAGTTGGCTGACTCCTGACAATTTTTTCTGAAAAACTTCAGTCCGAAGACTTTCTTCTCCACTTAAAGCTAAGTACCCCATTGGGGAAACTTTTACTTGCTCCAGTCCGATGTCAGAAAAAGCTAATAATTGTATTTCATGTGGGAAGCAAATACCTCATAAGGATTTTCATTCTTACTGTATTCCTTGCTTAGGCCCTGACCACGACGTAGCCAGTTGTCGGTTTTCTGCTAGGTTCAATCAACATACAATTAAACGAAGGCACGATTTTGCATTTCATTACTAAGGTAGGCGTTTTAACTACAAAATGTCATTGGATACGGTTCCGGCTACTGGAGTTCACAAATGACGCAAGGACAAAGACAGGCCTCCGGGGTTCAAATCTGATGATATCGCACAAGCGGAGCCAGCTTCAGGTTCGGCCGTCGCCAGTGAGGCGCTTTTGCAACCCCTGTCATCGGCCATTTCGGAACCGATGGCTGAAATGGACTCCCACGAGGAGCCAACTAGGCCTTTGAATATCTCTATTGCAGGACCTTCGGACAATGCTCCTTCGGATGGGTCCAGAGCCGCTGTGCAGGTACCGGCTTCCGAAGGGTTTTTCAGGCCTACTCAGCTTGTAATAAAGGCAAAGCCAAAGACAAAGGCAAAGACTCCTTCTAAATCAAAGACTGCAGCACAGGCCTCTTCTGAACTAGCTCCCAAGTCACGGAAGCAGTTACTTAAGATGGCGGAGGATTTACTTACTATGATTAGGGGTTCACATCCCCCTCCAGATAAAAGGCCAAGGCAGGAAGTTTATTATGATTCCTCTGATCAGGCTTCTGTTTCTTCAGTTTCTTCTTCTGACCAGGAATATTCTTTCCCTCCTTATGAGGATTCTGATGCTGAGGAATCCATTCCTTCAGCTTCTCCCCCTGAGGATTTCTCTTTTGGGGAAACTTTGCATGAAATGAGGGAACATTTCTACTGGGAAGGACAGGAGTATTTGGAATCTAAGAAAATACTAAGGGATTTTCTTCTTCTTCCCCAACATAGACCCTTGGCTATTCCTCCTGTTTTGGATATTGTGGATGATGCTTTTTCGGAGGCTAACTTAACCCATGATTCTTTTCCTCCTGCTCCTGTTAAGCCTGATAGATATTACAGGGTTCCTGATTCTCACCAGTTTTTATTCAAGAACCCTACTGCTGACCCTGAAACCATTTCTCAGGGTCCTAAGGGAGTTAAGGACACTTCTGCTAAAAACCTCATTCCCACTGAGAAGGATTCTAGATCTTTAGAAAGATGGGGCAAAAAGTGTTCACTTCTGCTACTTTATCTATTAGGGCTTTAAACTGTCAGTTTCATATGCTGAAATACCAGCAATTTCTCTTGTCTGTTTTAAAACAAAAGCTTACTTCCATTTCTGCCTGTGCAGATGATAAGGAATTACATGACTTAATGCATGCCACTGAACAAGTTGGGAAGCATGGTTTACACTGTGGATTTGATGCCTTGGAGGCTTCTTGTTGGGCTGCTGCCTATGGCACTGTTATTAGAAGGCATGCATGGTTAAAGGAACAAAATTTGCCAGAACAAGTAAAAGCTAAATTATTGGATGCTCCTGTTCAGCATAATGTTTTGTTTGGATCAAAAGCTGAGGAGGTGATTAAAAAGATGGAGGACAGGGTGAAATAAATGCAAACAGTTAAAGATTTCTTACAAGTACAGCCACTCAGATTTAGCAGGAATTGGCCTACAAAAAATTGGTCCTTTCCCAATTAGGACAGGCCTCAGAGGGGTAGATATAGACGCTCCCGAGGAAGGCCTCAAACACAAGCTTCTTATAGACCAAGACAGTGGACTGCTTCCACCCCTAGGGGAGGAGAGGACAGGTCACAAACTCATAGGAAACGGACTCAATGACTCCCTCTGTTGGGCTGCAGGAACTTCTTGCCTGGAAGCCCCTCTCGGAGGAAAACTTTCTCTTTTTCATCGAAATTGGACTCTTATAACCCAAGACAAGTGGGTTCTGGATGTGGTTTCAAGAGGTTACAAATTCCATTTTCATACCCTGCCAAGGCCAAGCGGATGGCCAGACCTTCCAAAACATCAATGGACAGAGGCCTTAAACCAGGCGGAAGCTCTTTTGGCTATGAAAGCCATAGAACTAGTTCCACTTTCAGAGATGGGACAAGGTTTTTACTCGAGGCTCTTTCTAGTCCCCAGGAAGCAAAACTCATGGAGACCCATTCTGGATCTGTCAGTCTTGAACACCTTTCTAGAGATTCCAAAATTCAAAATGCTTACTCTACAGCAGCTACTTCCAATGCTGTCCAAAAATGCATGGATGGTAACTTTGGATTTAAAGGAGGCATATTTGCACATTCCCATCAGGCAGGAACGCAGAAAATACCTCGGGTTCAAGGCCGGATCGAGGCACTTTCAATTCTCTGCGCTGCCCTTTGGATTGTCTACTGCACCCAGGGTCTTCACCAAATGCCTGGCTCCAGTAGTAGCTTACTGCAGACTCAAAGGAATTCAAATTTACCCTTATCTGGACGACTATCTTATTCAGGCAGACAGCAATGAGGTCTTACTCCAGCATCTATGGTTTGTTCAGGATCTCCTCAAGTTCCTGGGATTCACTGTAAACATAAAGTCAAATTTGACACCCTCACAACAGATAACTTTTCTGGGCGCTTCTTTAAACACAACAACCCAGATGGCATTTCTGACATACGAAAAACAGTTTCTGCTGGCTTCAACTTTCAAAACCTTGGCAACTTTAACTCAGCTATCTGCAAGGAGATTCCTGCAGGCTTTGGGTTACATGGCCTCCTGCATCCTTCTCGTACCATATGCAAAACTACACATGAGGAAAATACAGTGGTACCTAAAAAGTGTATGGTCTCAGCATTGCCACAGTTTAGACATACTGACCTCCGTCCTGCCGTGTCTTCAAAAGGAATTCCTTTGGTGGTCCAAGGCATGTACTCTAAACAAAGGGAAACCCTTCTGTCTGCCTCCTGCAACTTAGGTTCTAACCACGGACGCCTCTGATTATGCATGGGGAGCCCATTTTCAGGGCAACTGTCTGCAGGGCCTTTGGACAAAGGATCAGAAGCACCTGCATATCAATTTAAAGGAAATGTTAGCTGTTCAGAAAGCTCTAATGGCCTTCAGGAATCTTCTACAACCAGGACAACTACTGATATGGACGGACAACACCACAGTTATGTGGTACATAAACAAGCAAAGGGGATCTCATTCCTACCCCATTTGCAGGCTAGCCATGGATCTATGGAACACAGCTCTAGCTTGCAATCTGGATCTTCAAGCTCAGTTTCTGCCAGGGAAGCAAAACTTCCTGGCAGACAGTCTGAGCAGAAACCTTTCGGATCCACACAAATGGATGCTGGACACCGAAATATTCAGGATGATAACAGCAGTCTGGGGATGTCCTCACATAGACCTCTTTGCATCCCATCTCAATCATCAACTACAGAATTTTTGCACCTGGACTTTCCACGAACAAGCTTGGAAAGTGGATGCAATTTCATTCAGTTGGAGAAACCTCTCGGGATATGCCTTTCCGCCTCTTCCTCTTCTTCCACGGGTATCATTAAAGATCAAACAGGACAAGCCCAAGATGATAATCTTGTTGGCCCCAAATTGGCCTTGACAGTTTTGGTACCCCACTCTGAAAAACCTCTGTCTGGAGCCCCCTTGGGTCTTACCACAGACTCCGAACCTTCTGTCCCAACATCAGGGTCAGGTTCTACACTCCCATGTCAGCACTCAGCCTGGCGGCCTGGTTAATCCAGGGCCTTTGATTCCTTCTCTCCTACCCAAGCAGGTTATGGATGTCATTTTAGAAGCCAGACGTCCTAGCACTAGAAAATCTTATGCAGAAAAATGGAAAAGATTTTGTTCCTGGATGCAGGCTCAGGATTCTGATCCTATTCTTCCGAACATTCCTTTGATTTTACTTTACCTAACAGATCTCTTACATAAGGGTCTCTCTTTCTCTTCCATTAAGATACATGCCTCTGCTATTTCCGCTCATTATAATACAGACCCTCCAATCTTTTCCCACCAACTCATGAGACAGTTTCTCAGAGGAGCTAAGAACTTAAGACCTCCTAGATCTCCTCCCATTCCTGCTTGGGATCTCAACTATGTTTTGGAAAAGCTCACCTTACCTCCGTTTGAGCCTGCTGCCTCTTCTGACATCAAGTTTTTATCTTGGAAAACAGCCATCCTGTTAGCCCTGACCTCTGCCAGGAGAGTTTCAGAGTTGCAAGCTCTTATGACTGTGGAACCTTATATTATTTTTCATCAAGACAGGGTGTCTTTGAGGACTAATCCTACATTCATGCCTAAGGTGGTTTCCAAAGTGGCTTTAAATCAAACTATCCACTTGCCAACTTTTTTCCCCACTCCTCAAAATAAAGGGGAAAGAATCTTACATTCCTTGGATGTACACAGACAACTACGTTTTTACCTGGACAGAACCAAGGACATCAGGAAATCAGAACAATTGTTTGTTTCTTATGCTTCAAGTTCCCAAGGTAAAGCCATTTCAAAACAGACCATTTCTAAATGGATTGCTCATGGAATCCGATTTTGCTATTCACACCATGGAAAGCGAATCCCAGGGAGTATATGGACTCACTCTACCAGAGCTGCTGCCACTTCAGCTGCCTTCCTCAGGGGAGTTCCTACCAAAGACATTTTGGAAGCTGCAACTTGGAGTTCAGTGCATACTTTTTCCAAGCACTACAATCTACCTCTCTACTCTAAGTCTAGGGCAGGCTTTGCCTCTGCAGTCTTGCAAGGCCTTTTAGCAGCCCCTTCTACTTTGACCACCTCCCTTTCATTCTGCTTTGGGATTCTACCCTACAGTCATGACTGCAACAGTGAAACACGATGAACATAGTACAGTTGTGTATACCTACCATAAATGTAGATGTTCGAGTGTCTTCACTGTTGCAGTCTGGGTTTCCCTCCCACCTGTCCCCTCTTATTTTTACTTTTTTATGGTTCCTTTTTTCACCATTCTTCTGAGGTGTATTTGCAAAGGATATGGGACCTTTCTCATTTTGGGACTCCTGACATCTGGGGCAAGAAAAACTGGAGAAGATGGCGTCGGCTGTCAGCTTTGTACTCCTGGCGCTCTGACGTCAGGGAGCATGGTTGAACAGTCGACGCCAGACCCAGACTTTGGGATTCTGGCCAACCGAGGACTGCCTGCCGGCAAGGGAGAACCCTACAGTCATGACTGCAACAGTGAAGACACTCGAACATCTACATTTATGGTAGGTGTACACAACTGTACTTTCTCTGCACTGTCCTTTGGCTTATCTACTGTGCCCAGGGTATTCACAAAGTGTCTAGCTCCAGTCATTGCATTTTGTAGGCAAAGAAATATTCAAATATACCCATACCTGGACGATTGTCTAATTCAAGCAGAAAGCCGGGACATTCTTTTGAATCATCTGGCCTTTGTTCAAAGGGTACTGACTTGTCTGGGGTTCACCATGAATGAAAAGAAATCACACCTGGTACCCTGTCAACAACTTATATTCCTGGGAGCAAGCTTGAATACAACTTCCCAGATGGCTTTCCTTACACCAGAGAAATGGATTCATTTGACAACCTACTTCAAACAAGTGGGCACAAAAACCCAGCTATCTGCAAGGCAAATACTACAAGCCTTGGGGTTCATGGCCTCCTGCATTCTTCTAATTCCATATGCAATGCTGCATATGAGGAAACTGCAATGGTATCTCAAAAGCCTATGGTGTCAACATTCACAGGATCTAGAATCAATGATTCCTATCATACCTTGCCTACGCCTTAAGTTCCTTTGGTGGGCAGAGGCCTGCCACCAGAACAGGGGAATACCATTCACATTACCCCCTACCACCCAACTCTTAACAGCAGATGCATCAGACTATGCATGGGGGGGCTCACCTGCCAGGGAAGTGCATTCAGGGCAAATGGAACCCAAGTCAAATGCACCTACACATAAACCAAAAGGAAATGTTAGCTGTACAGAATGCTCTGACAGCCTTCAAGGGCCACATTCTTCCAGGACAACTAATGGTAAAGACTAACAACACCACTGTCATGTGGTACATAAACAGGCAGGGGGGTACACATTCTTACCCCCTCTGCAGACTAGCCATGGCATTGGAACACAGCCTTGAGCTACCAAGTGAATCTACAAGCTCAATTTCTGCCAGGAAAACTAAATACACGGGCAGACGGACTAAGCAGAAACCTCATGGACCCACACGAGTAGAAACTGGAACCAAGGATTTTCAACACGTTGACAAGCAAATTGGGGAGCCCAGATATAGACCTGTTTGCCTCCCCCAGAACCATCAACTGGACAAATTTTGCACAAGGATTCCCAACAAGTTAGCTTGGAAAGTGGATGCCGTATACTTCAGCTGGAAAAACCTGTCAGTTTATGCCTTTCCTCCTCTGCCTCTGCTCTCCAAGGTACTACTAAAGATCAAACAGGACAAGCCAAGGATGATTTTAATTGCACCAGACTGGCCACGCCAACACTGGTACCCACTCTTGCGCAGTGTGTCACGCTTGGCACCATGGCACCTGCCTCAAGCCTCCTTCCCGGCTGTCTCAGCAGGAGAACCAGATTCTGCACCCTCAGCTGCAAACCCTGAACCTAGCAGCCTGGCTAATTACCTAATCACTCATTTACCATCCCTCAGTAAATCACTGATGGATATCATTTTAGAGATAGGGAGACCTAGTGCTAGAAAATCTTATGCTGCAAAATGGAAAAGATTTTGTGCCTGGAACCAGTCTCAAGGAATGAACGCAGCAGTGCCCAATTTACCTCAGATACTACAATACTTGACTGAGATGCTTCATAAGGGCCTGTCCTTTTCCTCCATCAAAATTCATGCCTCAGCCATTTCAGCTCATTATAGCACAGAGCCTCCCCTCTTCTCTCACCCACTGCTCAAGCAGTTCCTCAGAGGGGCCAAAAATTTAAGGCCACCCAGAAGAGCTCCAACTCAGCTTTCCTTCTAGCAATCACTTTCTGCAAGAAGGGTATCTGAATTACAGGCCCGTATGGCAGTGGAACCTTTCATCATCTTTCATGCGGACAGGGTGTCCCTCAGAACCAATCCCTCCTTCATGCCCAAGGTGGTATCCAGTGTAGCTCTTAATCAGTCCATTCATTTGCCTACATTCTTTCCTATCTCACAGAACAAAGGGGAAAGGATACTGCATTCTTTAGATATGCACAGACAGCTTAGATTCTACTTGGACAGGACTAAACTTCAAAATAAATCTGAACAACTGCTGGTGGCATTTGCTGCAGGGACAGAGGGGAAAGCTATTTCAAAATGGATAGGCCACTGCATTCATTTTTGCTATAAGCACCATGGAAAACCTATCCACAGGGCATCAGACCCCATTCAGCCAGGGCTGCATCTACCTCTACAGCCTTTCTCAGGGGCGTCCCTACTAGGGACATCCTAGAAGCTGCTACGTGGAGTTCTGTACATACTTTCACCAAGCATTATCATTTGACAATTTTCTCTAAATCCAGAGCTGGTTTTGCCACTGCAGTCTTGCAGGGGCTTATAGCTGGTCCTAATTCTATTTAAATTCCTCCTCCCAACCTTAGCTTTGGGAATCTACCCAAATGTAATGACTGCAACAGTGAAACACGAAGAACATAGTACAGTTGTGTACACTTACCATAAATGTAGATGTTAGAGTGTATTCACTGTTGCAGTCCTGGTTACCCTCCCTCCAGCCCCCTTTCTTCTTTTGGCTATACCTCTACTCTCACTTACTATGCTCAAAAAGCTTTTTGGTGTACTTGCTTTTTTGTTGGAAATATATCCTTGTATTTATAGATTTAATTGCTTCCCATTAGGGGAGCACCTGACATCTGGGGCAAGAAAAACTGATGTAATGGCGTTGGCTGCATGTTTTATACCCCTGACGTCATGGAAGAAGGGACAGTAACCGACGCAGGACCCGAGACTTTGTTAATCAGGCTGACTGAGAGCTACTGCAAGCAGATAACCCAAATGTAATGACTGCAAGAGTGAATACACTCTAACATCTACATTTATGGTAAGTGTACACAACTGTACTTTCTCCCTTGGGACCTTTATTTTGTGTTGGAAAGTTGACCCTCCTTCACTGCAAGCTAACAGCATCAGCTGAGCTGAAGTCCTTCTCCTGCAAATCTTTTCCAAGTAGTGACTGTAAGAATTTTTGATCTACCACTCTTTCTGTCAAATCTCCATACCTTGTGTATAGTTTACAGATATTTATATGTGTGTGTATGTGTGTATATATATATATGGGTGTAGGACATAAGATCGACAACGAAGAACATCGACACCGACTTCACCGACACGAAAACGCCGACGCTGCAATGACCGACAAGACGAAACGCGGATATCTAACAGGTAAGTGGAGCGACGGTGAGGGACTTAGGGTTGGGAGTGGGTAAGGAAAGTATGCGATAGCGAGGGAGTTGAGGGTTAGGGGCGAATTAAGTGAGTTAGGGTTAGGGAGGGGGTAAGGAAAGTGTGCGATAGCGAGGGAGTTGAGGGTTAGGGGAGGATTAAGTGAGTTAGGGTTAGGGAGCGGGTAAGGTACGTGTGCGATAGTGAGGGACCTTAGGGTTAGGGTTGGGGTTAGTGCATAGATAGTTGTGTGTAAGGTGTAGTGTAGGTATTAGGTTGTTGGTGTGCCTGTGTGGTGTAGGTTTGACCAGCTTATCTGTTAGATATCTGCGTTTCGTCTTGTCAGTCTTTTCAGCGTCGGCGTTTTCGTGTCGGTGAAGTCGGTGCCGATGTTCTTAGTTGTCGATCTTCTGTCCTAGAACCATATATATATATATATATATATATATATATATATATATATATATACACACACACACACACACTATCGTTTATGCCTCAGGTGGCTGCTGAAGCAAATGTATATCAGTCTGTCTTGTTTGTTTTTCCAACCTATACAAACCTATTGACTGTATCCTGCATTGTACAGATGCCCACAGGCAACTCCGTATTACATGGTTAGAACTAACTCTTGGATGAGGGAAAATCAGCTCTTTGCTTCCTTTGTCAAAACCAGGTTGAGCAAGGCTGTCAGTAAATATACCCTTCTAGAAAGATCTTTGTTTATATCAAGGATGGAATAACTCATTTAACTGCCCCATGGCTCCTTCTGGTAGGGCAGTTGTAACATGTACGGTCTTTTTTCATGATACCATCTTTTACTGTGTATATATTACAAATACATGATAATCCATCAGCACCTTGCAAGACATTGTAACATATGCAACAGCTTCTAAAAGTTTGGCTGAATACGTACATGCATGCATTTCAAGCGAGGGCAATAATGCCCTTTTAGCCTGACAAAATTCTGTGTTCCCATAATAAGTGTCCAGGCTATTCTTAAAAATATCTAAACTAGTGCTGCTTTAATGCAGTTTGGTAGTGTAGTCCATGCATCAGCTACTCTCCCACGGAGAACTAATTAGTACACTTCTCATTCCTAAAGAATCTTCTACATAGCTTGTCTGATGGTTTTCTACTACTATTTGATAAGCGCAGGCATACCCAGAGGTAGTTGTCTGTAAATGCCCTATATACCTGAATGATCACCCTATTCGTAGCTCTTGTGGCCAGCTGGGTCAGGTTAGTACGCGGAATACTTTTTAAAAGTGTGTTTTTCTGTTTCAGTGGGAAAAATGTTTTACAGGGTGCCGAAACTTTAATAACTTTGCAAGCTTTTCTACCACAGAGTACAGTGGTACTGATTTTTTTTTAATATGCAGTAAATTCATTTCAAAGTATAGATAGTAATACATGCCTAAACACCTCAATCGTTGGCGTTTTCTCCTCCAGTTGCTTAGGGTTTGTACCTGCACTCCTGTCTTTTTACTCCCAGTTCACATATTAGTCAGTGGTCCAGCTCAACAGTGATGAGATTTGGAAAAAAAATACAATTTCCTCATCTTAATATTATTTAATTTGTAGTATGCTGTGCAGTTATGCTTAAACTGAACACAGAAATTAGTAGCCTTGTAACATGTCCACTGACCCAAATCAGCCAGTCAGAAAATTCTTCAGGGAAATGTTTGTTTCTTGGAGAACCCTACCAACTGCCTCAACTTTTGTTATACCATTCTACCTTGCAGCTGTAAGTATATTTTCTAGTACCACTGTCAGCCCACTGTATTTCTATACACAGGTATTCAACATATCTACAATGAGAGTTGAAATCATATTATTTAATTAAAAAATTAGTGGCAGTTGAAGACTGTTCCAGAAGATTTTTGGGTACTTGCGTATTATCGCAACCACAGTCTAAATGACTCAATATGCAGTTCGGCATGGTACAGATAGGCAAACAGCATGACAGAAACTAAAAGTGCTACAGTTTTATGGAGTGAGCAGGCTGTATAGTTTGCAGAAAGTAGTGGAAGTACCACATTTAAACATGTAAGGCTGAGAGCGTTTTGGTCTCACCCTTCTTAGGTCGTACAGGTCCTTGGATGCTTGACAGTAGCATACACATTTAGCATTTTGGCCTTGTTGAAAATACGCCCTTATGCCTCATTACTGTAGCATGCCTCCGATTTGCAATTACTTTTCTTGGCTTTTTTGTAGTGCTTAACACTGAAATATTTAGTACCATTTCAGTTTCTGTGCTATCCATCCACGTGTAACAATGCAGCGGCATGGCTCCTGAGGTTATTCACCTGCTGCCCGCGGTAAGAAACCTGGCATGCAGTCAGGGCTTGGAAAACAGTTGACTGCTTCTTCTGTCATGGAAGTGTTACCACGATTGCTGTGAAAATACATTTAAAACATTTGTTTTCCTTTGCAGTTTCACGCAAAAAGTATTCTGCTCGGTTACATTCAAGCTGCAAGAGAAAAAAAAAACTGTTTTCAATATTTTTTGACAGCCATCACAGTAAAATTTACAGCACAGAAGAAGAAACAACTGATTACTTCCGTCGTTTTCCATTACACCTCCTGATGTAAACTCTTGTAAAGAGTACACACGAAAAAGGTTGGATTTTGTTACCCAGATAAAACGAAAGCTTGAAGGAAAAGATAGCAACAGTCACTCAGCTTAGCTGGAATGTGGTTGCAATAATGTCTGCCTGTCTGTACCATACCGAACTGCATAATGAGTCATTTGGACTGTGGTTGCGATAATACGCAAGTACCGATTTTTGCTCATCTGGTGTCCAGGAATGGTCATTTGTGCCAGCGGACAAATCCTGATCATTCTTCTTTCTTTTCGCCATCAGAGTTGCAGCTTGACTTCCGCATATCAGAGCATGTGAATCTAGCAATTTATTTTGTTACCATTAAATGCAGAGTTTGTCTACTTTTTCTTTTCACTTATCCTTGCTTTCTTTTTAAAATGGAATGTGTTATATGCTCCAGTGTGAGGTAACATTTAGTTTTTCTGCTTTTTTCTGGTGCAGTGTTTGTTGTGTTATACATCATATTTGCATTAATATTTCACCAAAGCAAACATAAAATATATTAAGGTTGGTAAATTAATATGATCTTTGCATGTGACCCAGAGAGAAATGAAAGTATTAACATTTTATAATAGTTGTTACGCAAATTTCCACACTTGTAATTGTTAGCAAACCTATTACTGGTTGCTGTAAGTAGGTCTTTGGCTGAAAGGTGCAAATAAGTTATTATACAACCTGACCGAAACATGAAGTGACTAGCATTAGCAGAAATGAAGGTTAAAAAAACATTCTTCACAGAACTGGAAGGAATATGACACACACACATCCTTTACAATTAATATTTTGCTGACATGTCATAATGATAGAACATCTGTCTACCGCATAACGGGTGAGGGTAGGTGAAAGAAAGTGGGATCTGATCTGTGCTTGTGGGCCATGTGGAAATTGTGACATTAGAATTTGTGGCCTAGAATATGAAATATTTTAATGTCTGTGGCCTTAAGTCATTAAATGAGTTTGTTATATACAACATATGGCCACAGCCAACAGTTTATAGGAGACAGCTGGGAATGTAGTTTTGCCTGCAGTATGGCCCAGATGACATACCTGTGGAAGCATGGAGGTGTTTAGGTGAAATGGCAGTGGAGTTTTTAACCAGATTATTTAATGAAATCTTGGAAAGTGAGAGGATGCCTGAGGAATGGAGAAAAAGTGTTTTGGGTACCGATTTTTAAGAATAAGGGTGATGTGCAGAGCTGTAGTAACTACAGAGGGATTAAACTGATCAGTCACAGCATGAAGTTATGGGAAAGAGTAGTGGAAGCAAGGTTAAGAAGGGACGTGATTAATGATCAGCAGTATGGTTTCATGCCAGGAAAGAGCACTACAGATGCAATCTTTGCTCTGAGAGTGTTGATGGAGTAGTACAGAGAATGTCAGGAGGAATTGCATTGTGTGTTTGTAGACTTAGAGAAAGCATATGACAGGGTGCCTAGAGAGGAGTTGTGGTATTGTATGAGGAAGTCAGGAGTGTCAGAAAAGGATGTAAGAGTGGTACAGGATATGTACGAGGGTAGTGTGACAGCAGTGAGGTCTGCGGTGGGAGTGACGGATGCGTTTAAGGTGGAGGTGGGGTTACATCAAGGATCAGCTCTGAGCCCTTTCTTATTTGCAATGGTGATGGACAGGTTGACAGAGATCAGACAGGAGTCCCCGTGGACTATGATGTTTGCAGATGACATTGTGATCTGTAGTGAGAGTAGGGAACAGGTGGAGGAGACCCTGGAGAGATGGAGATGTGCTCTAGAGAGAAGAGGAATGAAGGTCAGCAGGACTAAGACAGAATATATGTGTGTGAATGAGAGGGAGGATAGAGGAATGGTGAGGATGCAAGGAGTAGAGGTGGCGAAGGTGGATGAGTTTAAATACTTGGGGTCAATAGTTCAGAGTAATGGTCAGTGTGGAAGAGAGGTGAAGAAGAGAGTACAGGCAGGATGGAGTGGGTGGGGAAGAGTGCCCGGAGTGATTTGTGACAGACGAGTCCCTGTAAAAGGGAAAGGGAAGGTCTACAAGAGGGTAGTGAGACCAGCTATGTTATATGGGTTGGAGACAGTGGCATTAACAAAAAGGCATGAGTTTGAGCTGGATGTGGCAGAATTAAAGATGCTAAGATTTGCACTGGGTGTGACAAGGGTGGACAGGATTAGGAATAAGTATATTAGAGGGTCAGCCCAGGTTGGAAGGTTTGGAGACAAAGCCAGGGAGGCACGATTACGTTGGTTTGGACATGTGCTGAGGAGGGATGCTGAGTATATTGGGAAAAAGATGCTAAGGATGAAGCTACCAGGTAACAGGAAAAGAGGAAGGCTTAAGATAAGGTTTATGGATGTGGTGAGAGAGAACATGCAGATGGTTGGTATGACAGAGCAAGATGCAGAGGACAGGAAGAAATGGAAACAGGTGATCTGCTGTGGCGACCCCTAACGGGAACAGCCGAAAGAAGAAGATGATAATTGAAGAAAATTTGTTTGTCAAAACAGTTATTAAATATGGTATATTATCATATAACCATTAAAGCTTAATAATCTGTGCTATTTTGAAATTATTGCAAGGTATTATGGCAGATGGATTGGTGAGTCTAAATTTTCCGTAGCTGTGGATGTGAGGTGTGTGTGTGTGTGAGATGCACAGAAGTATGGCCTTGGAATCTACTTCATTCACTGCTTGTCTGTGGAGTCCCTGTAGGAATTTGGAAATGTCTCAACATTATTGGATGGCTTGATTAGCTGAAAGCTGCTATAATTGTGAACAAGTATGTCACTGACACGTGACCTGTCACTAGCTTAACTTCAGAAATATTAGTGTGTTCATACACCAGATTATAGAAATGTATTTTTCATATATCCTTTGGCATCTCAGCTGACAATGGCAGACTTCTAAAGTAGCTCTCATTTGGAAGTTATTTGGGCAAATCTGTTGTCTATACTGTGTGACTAATTGTTATTGAGAGATTGTCACTTGTTTGGAAAAATATGTGTAAATGTAATGGCTATTGCTGGTTATAAATCAGGATTGAGTTGGAATTCCACTGCTACAACCACTACAAAGATCTGTGTGCGCTAAACAATTTTCATGCTTTTAATTCTTTGTTCTTGTTCAAGAGTTTATGAACATTTGTTTCAGGTATGTTTTATAAATGGATTTTCTCAGAAATAGGTCTTGATTCATCCTTGTTCCTGTGAACATATTAACAGCCAACATTCCTAAACTCTTGTAGAATGAATCAGAGATAAGCTGGATATCCGGGTCATCTTTTGGAGCCTGTATTACATGTTGTGAAGTGACTACCTTGGAGGTTTAGCAGGTACTCTGTCTTAAGAGTTAGGAAAGACAAATATTGGGTGAGCAAATGGGTGTAACTAAGTTAATGATTTTTTCGAGCTGGGATAGAGGGTCTGAATTGCCTAGACATAGTAAAGCCTTGTTAAGTTTAATTCTGGTGACGGCAAAAACATTAATTCAAAATCTAAACCAACTATACTTGTAGTGAATATTGTAACAGAGAGAAAAGAACTGGACACTGCATCTTTAGTAAAGGGTAAGAGTAAACGGAATAGAAAAAATGGAAATTGTGAGAACTATGCCTGCAAAATAATGCTTTGGAGGAGTAAGGTTTAAGGGAAGGCAGGAATTGAACAATTTATGTAATGTTGGATTGACTATGATTGTGCAGAAGAATATATGTGAAGTATAATGTTGGCAACTGTAAACATTTTAACATGGTTTGCTTTCTTTTATATAAATGTATGTTTGCTTTTGTCATAAGTGATAATTCAGTAAATGTGTTAAAAAGAAGTTTAATCTGAAGAAAACATGATTATTCTGCTTAAGAGTTGATAAAGACAGACCTCTGGTTATCAGATATGAAAGGTGTGGGCACTAATCCTCAGTGGTAGCTCTGTATGAAGAAGGTCCATCTTCAATAACTGACCCTCTGTCTAGGCCTCTCCTTTCTGCCCTTTTGCTTGCCTTTTTTTTTTCTTGTGTGTTTGGCTTCAGCTTTTCAATGGGTGCAGAATTAGAGAAAGAGAGAGGGGTATTGGGTTGACATAATGGATATGTCATTTACTGTACAGACACAGAAAAGTCACTTTAGATGGTTTGTTGTCACCCGGAACAATGTTTTTTGTGTGTGTCTCTCTCTCGTATGTATATACAGTGGATATAAAAAGTTTACACCCCTGTTAAAATGCCAGGTTTTTGTGATATAAAAAATGAGACCACAATAAATCATTTCAAAACTTTTCCCACCATTAATGTGACCTATAACCTGTGCAATTCAATTGAAAAACAAATCTGTTAGGGGAAAAAATATAAAAAATAAAAAACGTACAATAAGCTGGTTGCATAAGTGTGCACACCCTTAAACTAATACTTTGTTGAAGCACCTTTTGATTTAATTACAGCATTCAGTTTTCTTGGGTACACACCTGCCATCAATTAAAGAGACTCTGATTAACCCCAAATAAAGTTCAGCTGCCCTAGTAGGATTTGGATGTATGCTTGGGTTCATTGTCATGTTGAAAGGTGAAATTTCTCTTCATCTTCAGCTTTCACTCAGTTGCCTGCTACAGCAAACGCCATGGTTCACAGAGAGCTTACAAAGCATCAAAGGGATCTCATTGTTAAAAGGCGGCAGTCAGGAGAAGGGTACAAAAAATGTTCACACCATTGGATATACCATGGAACACAGTGAAGACAGTCATCAGAAAGTTGATAAATTATTGGGCAACAGTGACATTGCAAAGAACTAGACATTTCTCCAAAATTGATAAAAAGACATGATGAAAACTGGTCAGGGAGGTTGCCAAGAGACCTGCAGGAATGTCTGGCAAGTACTGGTTGTATACTACATATGGCAACAATCTCCTGTATTCTCCATATGTCTGGACTATGGGGTAGGGTTGCAGCCTTTTCTTACACAGAAAAACATCCAGGCCAGCTAAAATTTGCAAAACAATACATAGTCTCCCAAAAGCATGTGGGGTAATGTGTTATGGTCGGATGAGATTAAGGCTGACCTTTTTGGCCACAATTCCAAAAGGTACGTTTGGTGCAAAAACAACACATCACCAAAAGAACACCATCCCATGGTGAAGCATGGTGTTGGCAGTATCATGCTTTGGGGGTTGCTTTTCTTCAGCTGGAACTGGGGCTTTAGTCAAGGTGGCGGGAATTATGAGCAGTTCCAAGTACCAGTCACTTTTGGCCCAAAACCTTCAGGCGTCTGCTAGAAAGCTGAAGATGAAGAGGAATTTCACCTTTCAACATGACAATGACCCCAAGCATACATCCAAATCAACAAAAGAATGGCTTCACCAGAAAAAAATGATAACGTTTTGGAATGGTCCAGCAAGAGCCCAGACCTAAATCCAATAGTAAATCTGTGGCGTGGCATGAAGAGGGCTGTGGAAAAGAGATACCATCGCAATCTGACAGATTTGGAGTGCTTTTGCAAGGAATTGTAGGCAAATATTGCCAAATCAAGATGTGCCATGCTGATAGACTCCTACCCAAAAAGACTGAATGCTGTAATTAAATCAAAAAGTGCTTCAACAAAGTATTAAAGGGTGTGCGCAATTATGCAACCAGCTTATTGTACGTTTTTTATTTTTTATATTTTTCCCCTAACAGATTTATCTGTTTTTCAATTGAATTGTATAGGTTATATCACATTAAATGTGGAAAAAGTTTTGAAATGATTTATTGTGGTCACATTTTTTTTATATCACAAAAACCTAGCATTTTAACAGGGGTGTGTACACTTTTTATATCCACTGTAGGTATATAATACGCACGCACACATGCACACACACACACACACACACACACACACACACACACACACACACACACACACACACACACACACACACACACACACACACACTGTAATTATTTTCCTGAAACAACAGTGAATGCTTAAACCTTCCTTCTAGAAGAATGGTCAAATCAAAACTAGTGACAAAACACAAAAGACTAACACTGTGTTGTCACACTGACCGAAAAGAAAAAAGTTAGATGTTCAGCTTATTTACTATTTAACATTGATTTTAGTGACTTGTAAGAATGTACCTTTTTCTGCTAATTTGTTGTACTTCTTATGTGTGCAGAATTCAGTTTCAAGAGCTCTGTTGCAAAATACCTCCAGTTTTTAGGCCTTTTTTGTATTTTAAAAGGAATGACCCTGTTAGCTGCAAGTTGCACCAGTTTAAATCCTGAGTCCAAAGTCTAATGGTTCTTGCATCTTTAGTTTATTTCTGGTTGATGACCAGATTGTTGGTCCAGTCAGCCATGACCCAGGTTCCAGTGAGCCAAAACATGACCAGCTGTTTACATATATATGGGAAACTAGCAAAAACAGGAAATGTTTAAAATCAGTTGGTAGACATATAGTGGTATTAAGTTTAATGTGGCTAACTTATAGTCAGGATTGAAATCTAGTAATTTGTAATCTTGCATGACTGTTTTGCATTCAACAGATTGTAGATATTTAAAGCCACAGTATTTATTTAATTTATTTGTTTAACATTTGTTGACTAGAAAAGTCTGACTAGGACAGAGCCTATTTTCAGCAGAGGCCTGGGGAGAAATGCTCCAGACGCATGTCTTTGGAATATGGGAGGAAAAGTGAGTATCCAGAGGAAATCCACATGAATGTTGGGAGGACATGCAGACTCCGCACAGAAGGCACCCCAGCTGAGAACTGAAACGGAGAAACTCTTGCTGTGAGACAACAATGCAAACCCGCTGCACCATCCAAATTTAAAAGGTATGTCGAATGTCACCATATGCTCCCTGTGTAACATATGGCATAAAGGTGACATTCAGGCTTACCAAAAACAGAACTTCTTTAATGCCAGTCCGAGCATATCTTTTACACCGTTGGTCTGTTAACATGCTTCCATTTTCTGCCAGTTGAACGCATTTTCATTCTTCAAGGACTTCCTATGCCTGTTTGCTGTTTTTGCAAGATAAATGCCACATTGGGGATTTAGTTTTTTCTTGTTTTTTATGTTCCTTGAGGTTAATGTCATCCAGGAAGAGTAAATGCCAGTGTGGGAGACAGATTACTCATAGTGACTGCCATAAGTGTCTTTTTTGCTTACGTGCTTCTCATGACCGTACGTCTTGTTCTATTTGTCAGGCGTATGTTCCGAAAACCCTTCGCAGTAGACTTTCTTCCCTTTCCTTGTATCTTGAGAACCAGCGTCTTAGGCTACTCACCAAAGGAACTGTGGAAGGAATCTCTGGCCCCAAGGGTCAGCCATTATAGAAGAAAGTGAAAAAGGTACGACTGGAATCTTCTGCTGTCCAGCCTCTGCTAGGTGTTTCTCCTGAGGTCATTACGAACTCGAAACCTCACCCGGCTGTGTTATCGGATTTCTCTGCCACGGCCATGTTGGAGGCCGGTGAGGGACTGCCCCAGCTGGTAGCCCATCTGAAGAGGCTTTGCAGGCAGTTATCTCGGACATTCAGAGAGAACCACGGTTGCTTTTTTTCTGAGGGGCCTAAGGGAGTTCCTCAGTTTCTAGATGGGGGAGAAATTCCTGCTTCAGTTCTTGACTGTCGTCCTGGGTCTGAGCCTTCTCAGGACATTCCGTTAAAAAAAGAAACAAGAAATTAAACAGGTTTCTCCTGCTTCTAAGGGTCCACAAAGTGAGTGGCAGGCTTTTACTCAGGGGTTATTTTCTGCCTTAATGTCTTTAAAGCCTCCTCATGGGGTTTTGGTTCCTGCTCCTCCTTGGTCCACTACTGTTAAAAAGCCTACAGACCAGAATTCTTCCGAGGATGAGTTGAAGTCTGCTGACAACTCCCTAACTTATTCTACTCAAATTCCGTTTCCTTTGGACCATGGGTCAGAGGAGGAAGAATCTTAGTCCTGATGTTCCTTTGAGGACACACGCTCTAGAATGATGGATTTTTTTTTTTTTTTTTTTTTAAATGGGATTGATGTTCATCGTGTTTCACTGTTGCAGTCATTACATTAGGGGTAATCTGCTGGCAGGTTGCCCTCAGTCATCCTGATTAACAAAGTCTTGGGTCCTGCGTCAGTTGCTGTCCCTTCTTCCATGATGTCAGGTCGTCAGGGGTATAAAACATGCAGCCGACGCCATTTTTATCAGTCTTTCTTGCCGCGCAGTGCCCGAAGCAGTTCGCAAGTGCCAGTCGGCCGACTCCTGAAATTTTCATTTCCGAGTTTCAGTACCGAAGTCTTCAAAGTAAAGCTAAGTACCACGTTGGGGAAAATTTTTATTGCTCCTTACCGATGTCAGTAAAAGTTAATAATTGTATTACTTGTGGGAAGCAAATACCTTATAAGGATTTTCATTTGTACTGTATTCCTTGCCTAGGCCCTGACCACAACGTGCCTTGCTGTCGGTTTTGTGCTAAATTTAACCAACACACTATTAAGCGTTGGTATATTTTTACATCTAAATATTTTGGCTCAAGATTTAACTATCCTGAAATGTCGGTTAGCAATCAGACTACCGAAATTCACAAAAAACACAAAGAAAAAGACAGAGACAGACCGTTGAGGTCCAAAACCGATGATGAAGCTTCTCCTAAGCCAGTCGCCGGTTTGCCGGTACTCCGTGAGGCGCTTTTGCAGTCCCTGATACCCGCTACTTTTGATTTGCAGGCCTTTACTGAGACCCATTCAGTGTCCGGTATGCTGCAAGACACTTTAAGTACTGAACCCGCGGATGTCTCTACCTTAGATGGGTCCGGAGCCGCTGAGCAGGCACCAGCTTCTGAGGGTGTTTTCAGGCCTAATGATTTGTATATTAAATTGACGCCATCTTCAAAACCAAGGCCAAAACCAACTTCTATGTCTAAAAAAATGATGCTTGGGCCCCATGCACAAGCCCCTATGCCTAAAAAACAAATGATCAAAATGGCTGAGGATTTAATTACTTTCATCAGGGTTCCCAACCCCCTCCTGCTAAGAGGCCTAGGCAAGGCACTGATTATGAATCTTCAGATCAGGTTTCCATTTCTTCTTATTCCTCTTCTGATCAGGAATTATCTATTCCACCTTATGAGGACTCTGATACAGAAGAATCCATCCCTTCTGCGTCTCCTCCTGAGGATTTTCTTTTGGAGAAACCTTGCATACCTTAAGGGAACATTTTCATTGGGAGAGTCAGGATTTTTCAGAATCCAAAAAGAGGTTTGGGGATTTCCTTCTTCCTCAGCATAGGCCTTTCGCTATACCTCCTGTTTTAGACATTGATTGTTTTCTCAGAGTCCAGCATGGCTCCTGATTCCCTGCCTCCAGCTCCTAGTAAACCAGACAGATATTGCAGGGTTCCTGACTCCCACAAATTCCTTTTTAAAAACCCTACTACTGACCCTGAAACAATTCCTCAGAGTCCCAAGGGTGTTAAAGCTTCTACTGCAAAAAATCCTTCCCCTTCTGATAGAGACTTCAGGGCGCTGGATAGATGGGGTAAGAAGGTTTACACGTCTGCAACCCTGACAATCAGGGCTTTAAACTGTCAAATTTCATATGCTTAAATACCAGCAGCATGTCATGGGTTTACTTAAACAGAAAATGATGTTGATTTCTGATTGTGTGGAAAATAGAGTTACATAATTTATTGCATTCAGCTGAAGAAGTTGGAAAGCATACTTTGCAATGTGGTTTTGATTCCTTGGAGGCCTCTTGCAGGGCCGCTGTAACTGGATCTGTGATAAGAAGGCATGCTTGGCTCAAGGAGCAAAATCTGCCTGATCATGTTAAAGCAAAATTGTTGGATGCTCCTTTACAACGGGGCAGTCTATTTGGTAATAAGGCAGAAGTTTTGAAAAAGATGGAAGACAAAGCTAAATCTATGCAAATTGTAAAAGATTTCCTACAAGTGCAGCTACCCAGGTTCAGTAGGCACTGGCCTGCTAAGAATTGGTCCTTTCCAGTACCCACCAGAGCCACTCAGGTCAAACCTAGACACTCCAAAGGCTCCAGGTTTCAGTCACAAGGAACTTGCAGAACAAAACAATGGGGTGCCTCCACCTCCAAATCTGGAAGTAGCAAGGCACATCCCTATGGTAAACAGTCTCAATGACATTCCTCTGCCATTTCCAAGCACTTATCTTTTGTCAGCCCCTTTGGGAGGAAAACTAGCACTTCATGCACAAAACTGGCATCTAATTACTCAGGACAAGTGAGTTTTAAATATAGTATCCCAGGGATACATATTTCATTTCCACACGTTGCCAATTCCAAACGGATGGCCAGATCTGCCTCCAAATCAGTGGGCAGAGGCCCAGTACAAGTTATGTCCCTCATGAATATGGGGGCTATTCAACCGGTACCAGAAAAGGAAAAGGGACTAGGTTTTTATTCAAGGCTTTTCCTGGTAGCCAGAAAAGACAAATCATGTTGTCCAATTCTGGACTTATACATTCTAAATACTTTCCTGGACATTCCAAAATTCAAGATGCTGACTCTGCAACAGTTACTGCCTAAGCTAGGCAAGGATATTTGGTTGGTAACTCTAGACTTAAAAGAGGCTTACCTGCATATCCCAATCAGGGAATCTTGCAGAAGATACCGCCGCTTCAAAGCAGGCTATTTGCATTACCAGTTCTCTGCACTGCCCTTTGGCTTATCTACTGCGCCCAGGGTCTTCACAAAGTGCCTGGCACCAGTAATTGCATTTTGCAGACAAACATTCAAATTTATCCTTATCTGGACGATTGTCTAATTCAGGCAGAAAACAAGGACGCTCTTCTACAGCATCTGGCATTTGTAAAAAGGCTTCTAACTTGCCTGGGGTACATCATAAACGAAAATAAATCACAACTGGTACCCTCTCAAACAATTACATTCCTGGGTGCAAGCTTGAATACAACTACCCAGATGACTTACCTCACGCGAGAAAAACAAATCCAATTGATGACTTACTTCAAACAAGTAGCCACAAAAACCCAGTTATCTGCAAGACAAATTCTGCAGGCCTTGGGATTCATGGCTTCCTGCAATCTTCTAATTCCATATGCAAGACTGCATATGAGGAAACTTCAATGGTACATAAAAAGCTTATGGAGTCAACATTGTCACAGCCTGGAAACAATGATTCCTATCATTCCTTGCCTCCAGCTAGAGTTCCTATGGTGGGCAGAGTCCTGTCGCCAAAACAAGGGACTGTCATTCATTCCACCCCCTGCCACCCAAACCCTGACTACAGACTCATCAGACTATGCTTGAGGGGCACTTCTGGCAGTGATATGCATTCAGGGTGAATGGAGCCCAACTCAAATACACCTGCATATCAACCAGAAAGAGATGCTAGCTGTACAGAATGCTCTGACAGCTTTCAAAGACTTTCTTCATCCAGGACAACTACTGATAAAGACGGACAACACCACAGTCACGTGGTACATAAACAAACAGGGGGGTACCCATTTCAACCCCCTTTGCAGGCTAACCATGGCTTTGTGGAGCACAGCCTTGACTTACTAAATACATCTACAAGCTCAATTCCTGCCAGGAAACAAAATACTCTGGCAGACGCACGAAGCAGAAATCTTATGGACCCACACGAATGGAAACTGATTCGCAAATCTTCAGCATGTTGACACGCAAGTGGGGGAGACCAGACATAGATCTTTTTGCCTCACCCCAAAACTATCAGTTGGACAAGTTCTGCGCAAGAATCCATCACAAAAAAGCTTGGAAAGTGGATGCTCTATCCTTCAGCTGGAAAAACCTATCAGTCTATGCATTTCCCCCTCTGCCTTTGCTCTTCAAGGTATTACTAAAAGTCAGACAGGAAAAACCAAAAATGATTCTGATTGCTCCAGACTGGCCTCAACACTAGTACCCGCACGTATGCAGTGTGTCACACCTTCCTCCGTGGTACCTGCCTCAGACAACTTATCTACTCTGTCAGCAGAACTTTCAAATTCTGCACACTGAGCTCCAAACTCTGAATCTTGCAGCATGGCTAATCAACTAATTTCACCAGTTACATACCTCAGTAAACCTGTGATGGATGTCATTTTGGAGGATAGAAGGCCTAGTACTAGAAAATCTTATGCTGATAAATGGAAAAGATTATGGAATCGGGCACAAGGAATAAGCACAGCAATGCCAAATATTCTTTAGATTCTGCAATATTTAACTGAGATGTTTCACAAGGGCCTATCTTTCTCTTCCATAAAAATCCATGTCTCTGCCATTTCAGCTCATTATAGCACAGAACCTCCCCTCTTTTCTCATCCCCTGCTAAAGCAGTATCTCAGAGGGGCCAAAAATTTAAGACCTCCCAGGAGAGCACCAACTCCTGCATGGGACCTCAATTTTGTGTTGGGAAAGCTCACCCTACCTACTTTTGAGCCAGCTGCTACTGCGGACATAAAATTTCTCTCTTGGAAGACAGCTTTGCTTTTAGCAGTCACTTCAGCTAGAAAGATTTCAGAACTACAGGCTCTCATGGCAGTGGAGCCTTTTATTATTTTCTACCCGGACAGGGTAGCGCTCCGGACCAATCCATCCTTTATACCTAAAGTGGTATCTAGTGTGGCTCTCAATCAGACCATTCATCTGCCAACCTTTTTCCCAAATCCACAGAACAAGGGGGAGCGGATTCTGCATTCATTGGATGTACACAGACAACTAAGATTCTACTTGAACAGGACAAAATCTCTAAGAAAATCTGAGCAACTACTGGTGGCATTTGCTGCAGGGGCAGAGGGAAAGGCTATTTCAAAGCAGACTATTTCAAAATGGATAAGCCATTGTATTCGTTTCTGCTACATGCATTATGGTAAACCTGTCGCCAAGGGGATCGGATCCCGTTCCACCAGGGCTGCATCTACTTCTGCAGCCTTTCTTCGAGGGTTTCCTACCAGAGACATTCTAGAAGCTGCTATCTGGAGCTCAGTTCATACGTTCACCAAGCATTACCATTTACCTCTCTTCTCTAAATCCAGAGCAGGCTTTGCCACTACTGTCCTGCAGGGCCTTATAGCTGCTCCTAATGCTGTATAATTCCATCCTCCCAACCATAGCTTTGGGATTCTACCCAAATGTAATGACTGCAACAGTGACACGGAGAACATAGTACAGTTGTGTACACTTACCATAAATATAAATGTTTGAGTGTATTTACTGTTTCAGTCCTGGTTACCCACTCGCCAGGCCCCTACGTTCCTACTTTTCTCCTTTTATACCTCTTCTTTCTGTTACTATGCTCAAAAGCCTTTTTGTTGTATTTGCTTTTACTTGGAGGTATACTTTTTGTGTTCTTAATTACATGCATATATTATGCTCCCCATTTGAGGGGCTCCTGACATCTGGGGCAAGAAAAACTGCTAAAAATAGTGTCGGCTGCATATTTTATACCCCTGACGACCTGGCTTCATGGAAGAAGGGACAGCAACCGATACAGGACCCAAGACTTTGTTAATCAGGCCGACTGAGGGCAACCTGCCAGCAGATTACCCCTAATGTAATGACTGCAACAGTGAATGCACCCGAACATCTACATTTATGGTAAGTGTACACAACTGTACTTTCTCAAGTCTCTGATATACATAAAAAGGTAGTACGAGTTGTTGCAGTTGGGCACTGCTGTCGTGGCTGCCTTACTGGGTGCTTTAATAAATGCCTTTCAGATGCCTGATTCCCCCCCTCCCAAGAAGCCTGATAATTTTATAGGGTTCCTGAGGATTGTTCTTTTTTATGTAAATGTCCTGCTGATGACCCTTTGGTAGTGTCCATAGCCTTTGATAAGCCATCTCAGTTGCTTCCTTCACCGAAGTTATTGACTTCTGTCAAGGACAGCAGAACTATGCACAGGCTGGGCAAAAAGGTTTACACTTCTGCTACTCTAGCTTTCAGGGCTATTAATTATCAGACTCGTATGTCTAGGTATGTATTGGCTCTTCTTTCTCAAGCCTGTCAACTTATTTCTGATTTTCCAAAACTTCTGTTCTTTCCTTGCAAGGGACTTCCTCTCAAATTGTTCTTCATTCTATTAAATGTAGTTATGATGAGGCGGATGCCTCTTCTAGAGCTGCTGTTTTTGGTTCACTTATGATGTATTATTTGCTTAGGCTTCAACCTCTACCTGATTATATTAAAGTTAAGTTGATGGATGCTCCTCTGAATTCTGAACTTTTGTTTGGAGATGTTTCTGCTGGTTTAAGTCCCTTCAGGATAAGAGTAAGGCCTTATGGGAACTTAAACATGTGTTTGTTTCTTCTGTGCCTAAATTTCAGAGAGACTACCTTGCTTAAGCCTGCCTTTGTTTGTACGCAATCGCTTCCTTTTACTAAAGGTAAGAAGAGTGGCAAACTGATGACTCCTGCTAAGACTACTCAATTTTTGGGGACTCTGAAGCCTTCCATTCTGGACAAACCAGGTGCTGTTCGACTATCCATCCCTTCCCAGCCACATTAATCTTTCTCTTCTGGTTTGGATTCATATCACTCAGGATTGTTGGATTCTGTCAGTCATTTGTCAAGGGTACTTCATAGTGTGGAAATCCCATCCACCATTTATAGGTATTCCTCAGCCTCCTCAGGAACATCTTGTCTCGGGGTACTATTTAAGAAGTGCCTGTTTCCCAAAGGGGGAAAAGGGTTCTACTCCTGACTGCGTCTAGTGCCCAGAAAAGTGGGCAATTGGAGACCCATTCTACACCTCTCTCATCTAAACACTTTGTATAAAGGTGCCTTCCTTTTGGATGTTGTCCCTTCATATTATGTTTCCTCTCTTACTTCGTCAGGCCTATATGGTGTCTCTGGATCTCATGAATGCTTATTTCCACATTCCAATCCATCCTCTTTTCAGCATTTCTCTGTTGCTTTCTGGCATTTTCAGTTCTCTGCTTTACCCTTTGGGCTTTCTACTGCCCCAAGGGTGTTCATCAAATGTCTTGCTTGGTTTACCTTTATAAAGGCGATTCACAGTGGTGTGAATGCTCATTTGAGCGACTCGTAACCACGAAAGTGAAAACGCCGACAGTCCGTAATGTTTAAAAAACAGCAAATCGAAAAGCAGATTCACTGTTTTTCGAAGATTAATATCAAGCGCAAAAAAAGAAGTGTAAAGCAAGGGGGGGGAAAGCCCCCCACACCCCCTTACTTTACTATTCTAACTCCAGGATCGCACTACAGTGGGGAAAGGGACCATTTTCCGATCCCCACTATAGTGCAATCCGCCCTACAATGTCGAATGTGCAATGAGCGAATGTCGCTGTGTATTCGCTCATTGCACATTTGAATCTTTTTTTCTTTCGGCATTTGCAAAGTTTGCAAACAGCCTTTCGAACAATAGCTGTCTGCCCCACTGTGTATCGCCTTTATAAAGGTAAACAGTCTTGCTCCTGTGATTGCCTTTTGCACACTTCAAAGAATCTCAATATTTCTTTACTTTGATGACGTGCTGATTCAAGCATCCTCTTCAGAGACGCTTTTGCAAAGTCTTCATTTTGCCGTAACCCTTCTTCAGAGCCTGGGCTTCACTGTAAATTTCGAAGTCTTCTCTGACTCCTGAGGATCATGTTTGTTCTGGGTATCAGTATTCAAACAGTGCCGATGTTTGTGTCACTGCCCTCTCCAAAAGTCTTAACTTTCATTTCCTTCTTTCACACTCTTCTTCCTCTGGCTTCCATTACCGTCAGGGAGTTTGAGAGTTCTGGGTTTCATGGCATCCACCATTCTGATGCTCCGTCTGGCCACACTTCATATGAGAATGTTTGCTGTTTTTGAAGTCAATATGGCTTCAACATGCTCATGCTCTAGAATTTGTAGTCCTCCTTCCTTGCCTCAGACATGAATTTCTCTGGTAGATTCAGCAGTTGTCTCTGAATCCAGAGATTCCTTTTCATTCCCTCTTGCCTCTTGGGAATTGTTCACAGACGCCTCAGACATGGAATGGGGGGGTGACATTTGGCTCCCTATAGGCACACGGGTTGTGGTCATCTTGTAAACAGAAGGAACACATCGGTGTCAAAGAGATGAGCTCTTCTGGCTCTTCAGACCTTTGTCTGTTTTCTTCAAGGCCTCTCAAAGTATTCACAGACAATACCACAGTGATGTGGTATATCAACAAACAGGGAGGAATGAGATCTTATCTTCTGCCAGTTGTCACTTCTGGTATGGGATCTTGCTGTCAAGTGTCAAGTGACTCTTCCGGCAGTTTCGTATGATCATAGGATGTTACTAGGCTAATGGCCCTGGGGCCCTTACAAGCCTAGGCAGGAGTTTATCCCCATAAAAGAAACCTCAGTCAGCACCTGTCGCCTCTGTTAATGAAGGACACAGGTGGAACCCCTGGGACAGATTAGTGGTTTCTCATCCACTCATCAAGGTTGCACTTGAAGAGGGTCAGCGACATACTTTGTATGGGGAGTCTATTCCAGAGATGGAGCAGCCTTTGGGAGACAAACCTATCTCTCCAGTAGGTTTTGTTAATGTTGCGTATTAGATGGCTTTTCAATTGCGTAATGCACAAGGCGTTAGACTTATTGATATGGAGCATCTCTAGTAGGGCAGGGTCTGAGGTTGCCTTGTAGGTGAGACACAGCTCACCTCTGAGCAATCTGTATGATACTGAGTAGAGTGATAGTGCTGTGAGCCTGTCCACATAGAATAGGTGTTGGAGGCATTGGATCCTCTTTGTGAGGTATTTCTGTGGCCTTTCTAGTTGGTGCAGTTTGGAAATGTACATACCAAACTTGCCTAATGAGGAAGGAGTACAGAGAGGTAACCTCCTTTTTTCTGAATGCAATCCCTTTACTTATGAGATGAACCAAATAAAAGACTTTTCTGACCACTGCTGCTTACATGATGGTCAAATGTGAGATTGTCAACTTGTGTACCCGAGTGTGTCACCACAGTTTGTGCGCTTAGGGGGTTGCAGTTGATGTGGTAAACGGCAGTGGCTTTGTTTTGCTGAATGGTATGATAATACATTTTTTTGCATTTAACTTAAGGTCATGACTTTGGCACCATTTATTTGATGTTCTTTGTGTTTCACTGTTGCAGTCATCACACTTTGGTTATCTGCCTGCAGGTAGCCCTCAGTCAGCCCGAATAACAGAGACTTAGTATTTCTGCATCAGATGCTGTCGCTCCAGGACTGATGTCAGGGGTATAAAAACAGGCAGCTGACGCCATTACATGAGTCTTTCTTGCCGAGCAGCCTGAAGCAGAAGAAGTTTGCAAGTGCCAATAGGAAACTTCCTTTATTTTCGTTTACGAATTGAATAATCCTGAAGTCTTCTAAAGCTAAGTATCCCATTGGGGATCCTTTTTTCTTGCTCTAACCAATGTTAGAAAAAGTTAACAATTGTCTTGCCTGTGGAAAGCAAATACCTCATAGAGATTTTCATTCTTACTGCGTCACCTGTTTAGGCCCAGACCACAACGTACCTCGCTGTTGGTTTTGTGCCTTCTTTAACACCCGAACCATTCGTTGGGCTCTCTTTGTCGCTACATTCTTTCGCTCTCAATCTCCGTATTCTGAAATGGCTTCTGTAAGCCATCTGACTACAGATATTCTGAAAAAACTTAAGGATAAAGACAGAGACAGACCGCATAGGTCCAAAGCTGCCGACGACACTTCTGTTAAGCTAGTCACCAGTCCGCTGGTACTCAGTGAAGTGCTTTTGCAGCCCCTAATGCCTGCTTCACAGGCCACTACCAAAACCCATTCAGAGTCCGGTATGCTGCGAGACTCTTCTTTGACTATGGAACCTGCGGATGTCTCTACCTTGGATGGGTCCAGAGCCGCTTTGCAGGCACTGGCTTCTGAGGCAGTTCTTCACTCAACTGATGTTCGACTCAAACTGAGGACTTTTTTAACCTAAACTACCAAGTTTCTTAGGCCCAGAGTACGCACTGTGCCTAGAAAACAGACAACCAAAACGCATGCACCTGCTCCCATGCCACAAAAGCAAATGCTTAGACTGGCAGAGGACCTTATTATGCTGATTAGGGGAAGTCAGCCTTCCCCTGCTAAGAGAAAGAGACCAGTCTCCCTACAACTTCTCCAGACCAGGAGTTTGATGACTCTGAGATTTCTGATTATGAAGACATGCCCTTATCTGCTTATGAGGATTCAGATGCAGATGAATCCATTCCCTCTGCCTCCCCTCCAGAGGATTATTCTTTTGGTGAAACCTTGCATACCTTAAGAGAGCATTTCCACTTGGAATGCCAAGACTATCCTCAGTCCAAAAAGAGACTCAGAGAATTCCTAGAGTTGTCTCAGCACAGGCATTTAGCAATACCCCCTGTCCTGGATGTTGTTGATGTTTTTATGGAATCCAGTCTTACTCCTGACACTTTACCTCCTGCCCCTAGGAAACCAGACAGGTACTACAGAGTACCTGACACTCACAAATTTCTTTTCAAGAATCCTACTGCTGACCCAGAGATCATTTCCCAGGGGCCTAAAGATATCAAGGCTACTGCAGCCAAGAATCCTACCCCTTCGGACAGGGATTCCAGAGCTTTGGACAGATTGGGTAAGAAGGTTTATACCTCTGCAACTCTTGCTATTAGGGCATTGAATTGTCAGTTTCACATGCTGAGATACCAGTTGCATATTATGGAACTTATTAAACAAAGAATGGCAACGTTTGCAGACTGCAGAAAATAAAGAATTGCAGGAGCTTATGCACTCTGCAAGCCAAGTCAGTAAGCATACTTTGCAGTGTGGCTTTGACACCCTAGAAGCATCTTGCTAGGCAGCAGTCACTGGATCAGTACTGAGAAGACATGCTTGGCTCAAGGAGCAGACCTTGCCAGACCATTTCAAATCAAAGTTACTAGACGCTCCTTTGAACAAGGACAGTTTGTTTGGCACCAAAGCAGAAGAGGTTCTTAAAAAGATGGAAGAAAAAGTTAAGTTTATGCAGAATGTTAAAGAATTATTACAAGTGCAACCCCCTAGATTCAGTAGGCATTGCCCTACCAAACACTGGTCCTTTCCAGCCCTCTCCAGGCCTTCTCAAACCAGACCCAAGGGGAACAGACCACCCAGTGTACAGTCTCAGGGTATGCAGAGATCTAAGCAATGGAGTGCCTCCACCCCTAAAGCAGGAAGTGGTAAGCCACTTCCTTATGGAAAAAACTCCCAATAATTTCTTTACTCCACTCCCCAGCCCTGCCCAATTGCATGTGCCCCTAGGAGGAAAACGTGCCCTTCATGCAGAAAATTGGATGTCCATCACACAGGACCGGTGGGTCCTCAACATTGTATCCCAGGGGTACAGATTTTCTTTCCATTCATTGCCAACCCCAAGCGGGTTTCCAGACCTTCCTCCAAACCAGTGGGCTGAGGCTCAAAGCCAAGTAGCTTCCCTGCTCAGTATCGGAACTATTCAGCCAGTTCCTGTAGAACAGAGAGGGATCAAGAATTCTACTCCAGACTCTTTCTGGTACCAAGGAAAGAGGGCTCTTATCGCCCAATCCTGGATCTTTCAATTCTCAACACCTTCCTGGTGGTACCAAAATTCAAAATGCTTACCCTGCAACAGCTTCTTCCTATGCTAGCCAAGGATGCCTGGTTAGTCGCCCTAGACTTAAAAGAAGCCTATCTGCACATCCCCATAAGGGAGTCATGCAGAGGACGTATCTACGTTTCAGGGCAGGATATATGCATCATCAGATGTCCTTCAAGGATGCATCTGCAGTCCTTACAAATGGGTTGTCCTGGCCTCAGGCAGCCCTTCGGTCGGCCGGATTCCAAAGTCTGGGTCTGGCCTCGGCTGATGTCGCACTTCACCCGACGTCATAGCTGCAGTTCAGCGGGTATAAAGGTATCAGCCGACGCCATTTTCCTCAGTCTTTCTTGCCGCGTGGCACCCGAAGCAGAAGCTGTTCGCAAGTGCCGGTCGGTCAGAACCAGAGATTACTACTACCGAAGACTTCTAAAAAGCTAAGTACCCCGTTGGGGACTCTTTCTTGCCTCAGCCAATGTCAGAAAAAGTGAATAACTGTTTAACTTGTGGGAAACAAATACCTCATAAAGATTTCCGCTCTTACTGCCTACCTTGTTTAGGCCCAGACCACGACGTAGCAGCTTGTCTAGCCTGTGCTTCCTTCAACCGACGAACGCTTAGACGTCGGTCGGAGTTTGCAGAGGAGTTTTTCGGCTCCGCTTTTGCTTATATCATGCCGTCGGAGACTCCGACTTCACATTTAACTAAAAAGCGCAAGGAAAAGGACCGACACTCGCGGTCCGCGGTTTCGGACGAAACCGCTGCTAAGCCAACCGCGAGTGTCTCTGTTTCGGCTGAAGCCGAGTCTGCGGTTCTTCCTTCGGCTGAAAGCATGCCTCCTTCTACCGAGGCCTCTTCTAGCATGGCTGAATCTGCTACCGAAAATCCACCTGCTCTTACAGTTTCTCAGGATTTATCAGATACTATCCCCTTAGATGTATCTACTCCTGCACGTGGAGCTGCTAGGCCCCCTGCATCCATGTCAATTAAGGCTTTTGCCAGGGCTAAAGCAGCTAAATCTTCAAAGGCCGTACCTGCTAAAGCCCCCTCTCACAGGCCTAGCTCTAGTACTCAAATGCTTAGTCTAGCAGAGGATCTCATTTCTTTGATTAAGGGAACCCAGTCTCACCCTGACAGGGCCTCTCACCCTCCTCCAGAGAAGAGGCTTAGAGCAGAGCCCCCTGAGCCAGTTTCTTCAGATTATTCCTCTGATGATTCAGAAAATACAAACCCTCCAGAGGGCCCTTATTCTCCATATGAGGACTCTGATGCAGAGGATTCCTTACCTTCTGCCTCTCCTCCTGAGGAATTTTCTTTTGGGGAAACCTTGCATGCTATGAGGGAACAATTTTAATGGCAGGGCCAGGATTTTTCAGACTCTAGGAAAAGGCTTAGGACCTTTTTGCATTTACCACAGCATAGGCCTTTAGCTATTCCTCCAGTACTTACAGTTGTGGATGATGCATTTAATGATGCTTGTACTGCCCCTGACTCACTACCTCCGGCCCCTGCTAAACCCGACAGATACTACAGGGTTCCGGACACACATTATCATTTGTATAAGGCTCCCATTGCAGACCCTGAAACTATTTCACAGGGCCCCAAAGCTGTAGCAGCTGCTTCTGCCAAAAACCCCCTCCCCTCTGAAAGAGAATCTAGGGCATTGGAGAGATGGGGTAAAAAAGTTTATACTTCTGCAACTCTTTCGGCTAGGGCCTTAAACTGTCAATTCCACATGATTCAGTATCAGGAATTTCTGTTAGACCAACTCACTAAAAAACTGTCCTCACCTGAACCTTTAGACCGTAAGTCCCTTCAGGATTTGGTGCATAACACTCAGCAGGTCAGTAGTCATTCCTTAAAATGCGGCTATGATGCACTGGAGGCTTCCTCTAGATCAGCTATGACTGGTACAGTGATCAGAAGGCATGCATGGTTAAAAGAGCAATCCTTACCAGACCATGTAAAGTCAAAGCTACTAGATGCTCCCATGGAAAAGCACAGTTTGTTTGGTTCCCCTGCACAGCAAGTGTTGAAGAAGGTGGAAGAGAAAGCTAAATCTGTCCAGACAGTCAAGGATTTCTTACAGGTCCAGCCTCCAAGGTTTAGTAGGAACTGGCCTTCCAAGAATTGGTCCTTTCCAGACACCACCAGAGCACAGAGAAGCCGAAATAGATGCCCTAGAGGCAGAGGTCAATCCAGAGGTGCCTACAGGGGACGCCAGTGGCAGCCTAACAGCCAGAGAACTACTGCCACAGATCCAGCCACTACCACTTCTGCAGGACAATCACAGTGACTTGGCTCTGAAACCGCCTACCAAGGAACAACTGGCAGCACCCTTAGGCGGAAAATTAGCCTTATTTTCAGTAAATTGGCATTACATTACAGGAGACAAATGGATTTTACAGACAATAGACAAGGGCTACAGGTTTCACTTCCATACTCTTCCAAGGAAGAGAGGAATGCCAAACCTACCTCCAAATCAAAGGACAAACGCTCTACAGCAAATAGACCACTTGCTAAGGATGAGAGCTATAGAAAAGGTACCGGTTATGGAACAAGGACAAGGATTTTATTCAAGGCTTTTCCTAGTACCAAGAAAGGAAAACCAATGGAGACCTATCCTCGACCTGTCCGCTCCAAACACATATCTCATTGTTCCATAATTCAAAATGCTGACCGTACAGCAACTTCTTCCCATGCTGGGCAAGGAGTCTTGGCTGGTGACTCTGGATCTCAAGGAGGCATACCTGCACGTCCCCATACGACCAAATTGCAGAAGATACCTCAGATTTCTTGCAGGATCAGAGCATTATCAATTCTCAGCATTGCCTTTTGGCTTTTCTACTGCGCCCAGAGTATTCACGAAATGCCTGGCATCAGTAATTGCTCATTGCAGGCTTCAGGGAATTCAAATTTATCCATACCTGGACGACTGCCTGATACAAGCGGACAGCAAAGACAAATTAACAAAAGATTTGAAAAAGGTTATTCACCTGCTACAAGCCCTGGGATACACAGTCAACACAAAAAAGTCAAGGCTGATACCATCCCAAAGGATAACCTTCCTGGGTGCGGAACTGGACACATCAAGCCAGATGGCATTCCTCACAGCAGAAAAACAGAAGCAGCTACCACTCTATTTCATGGCATTAACAACACAGAACCAGCTTACAGCAAGGAAAATCCTGCAAGCCCTGGGTTACATGGCATCCTGCATAATAATAATTCCACATGCCAGACTACATATGAGAAAGTTGCAATGGTATCTGAGGAATTTATGGTCTCAGCACAAACACAGCCTAGAAACCCAAATTCCAATAATTCCATGCCTGAAACAAGAATTCCAGTGGTGGGCCCAGGCCTGTCAATTGAACAAAGGACTGCCCTTCCACAAACCTCACCCAAGCCAGACTATCACCACGGACGCCTCAGACCTCGGATGGGGGGCACACATGGTGGACAAGTGCATACAAGGCTTATGGACTCAAGACCAGATGAACCTACACATAAATCAAAAGGAGATGCTGGCAGTAAAACAGGCAATTCAGACATTCAGACCATTTCTTCAACAGGGTCATTTGCTGATAAGGACGGACAACACCATGGTTATGTGGTATATCAACAAGCAGGGAGGCACACATTCATATCCTCTATGCCGGATGGCAATGGACCTCTGGAATGTGGCCCTGAGCCTCAACATTCAGCTCCAAGCCATATTCGTGCCAGGAAAAGAAAATATACTAGCAGACATCTTAAGCAGAACCACCACGGATGCCCATGAATGGATGCTGCATCCAGACATCTTCAAAACCATCACAAGGAAATGGGGACTGCCAGAAATAGACCTGTTCGCATCCCCACACAACCACCAATTGAAAAAATTCTGCACAAGGACATACCACCCACTTGCTTGGAAAGTGGACTCCCTATCCTTCAGTTGGGAAAACCTGACAGCATATGCATTTCCACCTCTTCCTTTGATGCACAAAGTGCTACTGAAGATCAAAGAAGATCACCCGAGGATCATTTTGATAGCTCCAGATTGGCCGAGGCAACATTGGTACCCGCTACTGAGGAGTATGTCCCGGGAACACGCATGGCCTCTACCCCTATTACCTCTACTGCTAACACAGAACAACTTCAAAATCCTGCATCCAAACTTGAAAACACTGCAGCTAGCTGCTTGGAACATTACAAAATAACCCAGATTTATCTCAAAGGGTTAAAGACATTCTCTTAGAGGCTCGCAGATCCTCAACAAGGAAAACTTATTCAGCAAAATGAAAAAGATATCTCATTTAGAGTGCAACAAAAGGAGTAGATGCATCATTGGCAAACATAGCTAACATCCTGGAATACTTAGCAGAGCTTTTCCACAATGGTCTGTCTTACTCCTCCATTAAGATTCATGCATCAGCAATTTCAGCAGAATACAACATGGGATCCTCCAGTCTTTTCTCAACCTCTACTCAGGCAGTTTCTCAGAGGAATTAAAAATGTAAAGCCACCAAGGATACCACCATTGCCTACATGGGACTTGAACTTTGTGTTAGAAAAGTTGACACTTCCCCCTTTTGAACCAGCAGCAACAGCAGAATTACAGTACTTATCTTGGAAGACTGCATTCCTGCTTGCAATCACTTCAGCTAGAAGGGTTTCTGAATTACAGGCATTAATGGCAGTACAGCCCTTCCTTATCTTCCATCAGGATAGAGTGTCCATGAGAACCAATCCTACCTTTATGCCAAAGGTGGTCTCCAGGGTATCATTAAATCAAGCAATACACCTACCAACATTCTACCCCAACCCACAGAACAGGGGGGAAAGATTGCTGCATACCTTGGATGTACACAGACAATTGCGCTACTACCTGGACAGAACCAAGAACAATAGAAAAACTGACCAGCTTCTGGTAGCATATGCAACTGGAATGGAAGGAAAAGCAATTTCAAAACAAACAATCTCAAAATGGATAGGAAATTGCATTAGATTTTGTTACTCTTTTCATGGAAAGGCAACTCCAGAAAACATCAGACCTCACTCCACAAGGGCTACAGCCACTACTACAGCTTTCTTACGAGGAGTGGCTACCAAAGACATTTTAGAGGCTGCTACTTGGAGCTCCGTGCATACATTTGCCAAGCATTATAATCTGCCTTTATACTCCAGATCCCGAGCAGGTTTTGCCACTGCTGTTTTGCAAGGGATCTTAACTACACCATAAACTCTTAGTGCCTCCTTAGTGCCTCCTCCCCCAGTTTGGCTATGGTATTCTACCCATTTGTAAGGACTGCAGATGCATCCTTGAAGGACATAGTACAGTTTTGTACCTACCATAAATGTAGATGTCCGAGAGGTATGCATCTGCAGTCAGGATTGCCCACCCTCCTTCTCCTCTGTGGTACTCCTAGGGTACTTGCCCATCTTGTAGCTAGCTGGGGGAATCTATTATGGTGTATTTGTTTGTATATATGTATATACATGTTTATTTCTATCTGCTCTCTATTGTTTGGAACCATTTGCATTTATCCAAATTTAGCCTTTCTAGAGGGCACCTGGCATCTGGGGCAAGAAACACTGAGGAAAATGGCGTCGGCTGATGCCTTTATACCCGCTGAACTGCAGCTATGACGTCGGGTGAAGTGCGACATCAGCCGAGGCCAGACCCAGACTTTGGAATCCGGCCAACCGAAGGGCTGCCTGAGGCCAGGACAACCCATTTGTAAGGACTGCAGATGCATACCTCTCGGACATCTACATTTATGGTAGGTACAAAACTGTACTTTCTCTGCACTTCCCTTTGGCATATCTACTGCACCCAGAGCTTTCACAAAATGCCTGGCTCCAGCCATTGCATACTGCAGTCAGAGAAATATCCACATTTTTCCGTACTTGGACGACTGCCTGATTCAGGGGGACAGTTTGAAATTGCTGTTGCAGCACCTGACATTTGTGAAACACCTTCTCACTTCCTTGGGGTACACGATCAACGAAAATAAATCAAAATTGGTACCCAGTCAAAAGATTGTATTCCTGGGAGCAAGCTTGGACACAACATCCTAGATGTCATTCCTCACTTCAGAAAAACGTCTGTCTGACAGCCTACTTCAAACAAATGGCCACCAGAACCCAACTATCCACAAGAAAAATACTGCAGGCCGTAGGGTTCATGACCTCATGTAAACTGCTAATTCCATATGCAAGATTGCATATAAGGAAACTTCAGTGGTACTTAGTCTTTGGTGCCAACATTCTCAGGACCTGGAAACAGTCATTCCTGTCGTACCCTGTCTAAGGACATAGTTCCTTTGGTGGGCAGAAGCATGCTACCACAACAAGGGACTGCCCTTTTCTCAACCCCACGCCACCCAGACCTTAACCACAGACTCCTGGGGAGCACACATGGATAGCAAATGCATTCTGGGCCACTGGAGCCCAAGTCAAATTCATCTGCACATCAACCAAAAAGAGATGCTAGCTGTGTAGAATGCCCTGACAGCTTTCAGATCCCTACTCTTTCCAGGACAACTGCTAATAAAAACAGATAACACCACAGTTATATAGTACATCAACAAGCGGGGGGAACCCACTGCTACCCACTCTGCAGGTTAGCCCTGGCCCTGTGGCACATGGCCTTGGACATGCAAGTCCATCTGCAAGCTCAATTCCTGCCAGGCAAACAAAACTCACTGGCAGATGACTTGAGCAGAAATCTGCTAGACCCACACGAGTGGCAATTGGAGTCCAGTACCTTCAACCTTCTGATTCAGAAATGGGGGACCCCAGAGGTGGATCTCTTTGCCTCCCCCTACAACCACCAGCTCAGCAAATTCTACACCAGGAATCCTCACAGCAAGACCTGAAAAGTGGATGCCCTATCTTTTCAGTGGGTAAATCTCTCAATCTATGCCTTTCCCTCTCTGCCCCTTCTCTCGAGTATTGCTCAAGATAAGACGAGACAGACCAAGGACAATTCTTATTGCCCGGACTGGCCACGCCAGCACTAGTGTCCACTCCTGTGCAGCCTGTCACCGGTGCCACCCTGGCACCCACACCAGAACCCAACCCTGCTCTCTCAGCAGGAGGGACAGATTTTGCATCCACAACTGCAAACCCTAAATCTTGCAGCCTGGCGTATTCCTTTAATTCTCCCCCAGCAACCCTAAGCAAGCAGGTGTTGGATCTCATTCTTGAAGCTAGAAGACCCAGTAGAAGAAAATCCTTTGCTAATAATTGGAAAATATTCTGCTCCTGGATTCTGTCTAAAGGACAGGGCACAACTCTGCCCTCCCTGCCTCTAATCCTGGATTACTTAGCAGATCTACTCCACAAAGGCCTGTCCTTCTCCATTAAAATACATGCCTCAGCCATTTTGGCTCATTACAACACTGAGCCAACTCTCTTCTCGCACCCTCTTATCAAACAGTTCTTGAGAGGGGCAAATGACTTAAGGCCACCAAGGGGAGCACCCACCCCTGCTTGGGACCTTAACTTTGTACTGGAAAAGCTCATCCCCCCTTTGAACCTGCTGCGTCAGCAGACTTAAAATTCCTCTCTTGGAAAACAGCTTTGCTTCTGCCCATCACTTCAGCTAGAAGAGTGTCTGAGCTACAAGCACTTATGGCTGTGGAACCCTTCGTTATTTTCCATGCTGACAGGGTTTCCTCAGAACTAAGCCTTCCTTCATGTCTAAAGTGGTGTCCAGTGTGCTCTCACCCAATCCATCCATTTGCCAACTTTCTTCCCTAATCCTCAAAGTAAAGGGGAAAGGATCCTGCACTCCTTGGACGTGCACAGACAGCTCAGATTCTGCCTTGATAAGACTAAGCCCTTCAGAAAAATCTGACCAGTTACTAGTTGGCTTTGCAACAGGGGCAGAGGGCAAGGCCATTTCAAAACAATTTCCAAATGGATAGCACACTGTATCCATTTCTGCTACAAGCACTATGGGAAACCAACCCCTCAGGGGGTCAGAACACATTCCACTAGGGCAACATCTGCCTCTGCAGCATTTCTCAGGGGAGTCCCTACCAGGGACATCCTGGAAGCTGCTACCTGGAGTTCAGTACACACCTTCACCAAGCATTACCACCTGCCTATCTTTTCCAAATCCAGAACAGGTTTTGTAACGGCAGTCCTGCAAGGCATACTAGACAGCCCTGACTCTTCTTGACTGCCTCCACCCTTCTTCATCTTAGGGAATCCACCCAAGTGTGATGACTGCAACAGTGAAACACGAAGAACATAGTACAGTTGTGTACACTTACCATAAATGTAGATGTTCGAGTGTATTCACTGTTGCAGTCCTGGATATTCTTCGTGTTTCACTGTTGCAGTCATTACATTTGTGTAATTTGCTGGCAGGTTGCCCTCAGTCGGCCTGAATAACAAAGTCTTGGGTCCTGCGTCGGTTGCTGTCTCTTCTTCCATGACGTCAGGTCGTCAGGGGTATAAAAGATGCAGCCGACGCCATTTTATTCAGTCTTTCTTGCCACACGGTTCCCGAAGTAGAAGCAGTTCAGCCGACTCCTGAAATTTTCGTATTCGAGTTTCAAACTAAAGTTAAGTACCCCGTTGGGGAAACGTTTTCTTGCTGCTTACCGGTGTCAGTAAAAGTTAATAATTGCATTACTTGTGGGAAGCAAATACCTCTTAAGGATTTTCATTTGTACTGTATTCCTTGCCTCAGCCTAGATCGCAATGTGCCTTGCTGTCGGTTTTGTGCTAGATTTAACCAACGCACTGTTAAGCGTCAGTATATTTTTGCTTCTAAATATTTTGGTACAAGATTTAATTATCCTGAAAAATCCTCTGTTAGCAATCCGACTACCGGAGTTCACAAAAAACGCAAAGAAAAAGACAGACAGACCGTTAAGGTCCAAAACCGACGACGAAGCTTCTCCTAAGGCAGTCGCCAGTTCGCTGGTACTCAGTGAGGTGCTTTTGCAGCCCGATACCCACAACTTTTGAGTCGCAGGCCTCTACCGAGAACCATTCGGAGTCTGGTATGCCGTGAGATTCTCATAGTATTGAATCCGCAGATGTCACTCCCTTAGATGGGTCTGGAGCCGCTGAGCAGGTACCGGCTTCTGAGGGTGTTTTCAGGCTTCAACATTTTTATATTAAACTGACGCCAGCATCAAAAACAAGATCAAAAACGTCTGTGTCTAAAAACTGATACATGAGCCACGTGCTCAGGCCCCTATGCCTAAAAAACAGATGATGAAAATGGCTGAGGATTTAATTACCTTGATCAGGGGTTCCCAACCTCCCCCTGCTAAGAGGCCTAGGCAAGGCATTGATTATGAATCTTCAGATCAGGTTTCCATTTCCTCTGAGTCCTCTTCTGATCAGGAACTTTCTATTCCACCCTATGAGGATTCTGATGCAGAGGAATCCATCCCACCTGCATCTCCTTCTGAGGATTACTCTTTTGGAGAGACTTTGCATACTTTAAGGGAACATTTTCAATGGGAGAGTCATGACTTCTCTGAATCAAAAAAGAGGCTTAGGGATTTCCTTCTTTCTTAGCATAGGCCTTTGGCAATACCCCCTGTATTAGACATTGCTGATGATGTGTTCTCTGAATCAAGCATGGCTCCTGATTCCCTGCCTTCAGCTCCTAGTAAGCCAGACAGATACTACAGGGTTCCTGACCCACACAAATTTATTTTCAAAAGTCCTGCTGCTGATCCTGAAACTATTTTTCAGGGTCCCAAGGGTGTAAAGGCCACTACAGCCAAGAATCCTACCCCTTCTGATAGAGATTCCAGGGTGCTGGATAGATGGTGTAAGAAGGTTTATACGTCTGCAACCTTGGCAATCAGGGCTTTAAACTGCCAGTTTCATATGCTTAAACATCAACAGCATGTTATGGGCTTACGGAAACAGAAAATTATGATGATTTATGATTGTGTGGAAAACAGAGTTACAAGAATTATTGCATTCAGCAGAACAAGTTGGAAAGCATACTTTGCAATGTGGTTTTGATTCCTTGGAGGCCTCTTGTAGGGCTACCGTTACTGGATCTGTGATTTAGAAGGCATGCCTGGCTCAAGGAGCAAAATCTGCCTGATCATGTTAAAGCTAAATTGTTGGATGCCCCTTTGCAGCATGATACTCTGTTTGGTAATAAGGCAGAAGAGGTTTTAAAGAAAATGGAAGACAATGCTAAATCTATGCAAACTGTAAAATATTTCTTGCAAGTACAGCCACCCAGGTTCAGTAGACATTGACCTACTAAAAATTGGTCCATTCCTGTGTTCGACAGAGCCACTCAGGGCAAATCCAGGCACTCAAAAGGCTCCAGATACCAAATCAAAGGGTTCATACAGGTCAAAGCAATGGGGTGCCTCCACCTCCAAATCTGGAGGAAACAAAGCACAACCCTACAGTAAGCAGTCTAAATGACTTTCCTCTATCATCACCAAGCACTTATCTTTTGGCAGCCCCCTTGGGGGGAAAACTAGCACTTTATTCTCAAAATTGGCAGTTAATTACCCAGGGCAAGTGGGTATTAAACAGAGTATCCCAGGGGTACAGATTTCATTTCCATACTTTTCCAATTCTAAACGGATGGCTGGATCTGCCACAAAACCTGTGGGCAGAGGCCCAGACACAAGTCATGGCCCTCATGGATATGGGGGCTATTCAACTGGTACCAGAAAAGGAAAAAGGGCAAGGTTTTTATTCAAGACTTTTCCTGGTACCCAGAAAAGACAATTCATGGCGTCCAAAACTGGACTTATCGATTTTGAACAGGTTCCTGGACATTACAAAATTCAAAATGCTGACTTTACAACAGCTACTGCCTATGCTAGGCGGGAATACTTGGTTAGTAACTCTAGACTTAAAGGAGGCATACCTGCATATCCCAATAAGGGAATCGTGCAGAAGATACCTCCACTTCAAAGCAGGTTTTTTGCATTACCAATTCTCTGCACTGCCCTTTGGCTTATCTACTGCACCCGGGGTCTTTACAAAATGCCTGGCACCAGTAATTGCATTCTGCAGACAAAGAGCATTCAAATTTATCCTTATCTGGACGACTGTCTCATTCAAGCAGAGGACAAGGACACTCTTCTTCAACATCTGGCGTTTGTAAAAATGCTTCTAGCATGCCTAGGGTACACCATAAACAAAAATAAATCACAACTGGTACCCTCTCAAATAATTACATTCCTGGGTGCAACTTGAATACAACTGCCCAGATGGCTAACCTCATGCCAGACAAACAAAGGCAACTGACAACATACTTCAAACAAATGACAACAAAAACCCAGTTATCTGCAAGACAAATTCTGCTGGCTTTGGGGTTCATGGCATCCTGCATTCTAATAATTCCATATGTGAGACTGCATATGAGGAAACTTCACTGGTACTTAAAAAAATTATGGAGTCACCATTGTCAAAGCCTGGAAACATTGATTCCTCTCATTCCCTGCCTACAACAGGAGTTTCTTTGGTGGGCAGAGACATGTCACCAGAACATGGGACTGTCATTCACTCTACCCTCTGCCACCCAAACCCTAACTACAGATGCGTCAGACTATGCTTGGGGAGCCCACCTGGCAGGGAGATGCATTCAGGGCAAATGGAGCCCAAACCAAATGCATCTGCATATCAACCAGAAAGAGATGCTAGCTGTTAAGAATGCTCTGACAGCCTTCAAGGACTTACTTCATCCAGGACAACTACTGATAAAGAAGGACAACCACCACAGTTATGCGGTACATAAACAAGCAGGGGGGGTACCCACTCCTACCCCCTTTGCAGACTAGCCATGGCCTTGTGGAACACAGCCTTGACTTACCAAATACATCGTCAAGCTCAATTCCTGCCAGGAAAGCAAAATACTCTGGCAGACAACCTAAGCAGTAATCTTATGGACCCGCACGAATGGAAACTGGATCTCCAAATCTTCAGCATGTTAACACAGAAATGGGTGCCCAGACATAGATCTATTTGCCTCTCCCTGAAATTATCATTTGGACAAATTCTGCACAAGAACTCTTCACAAAAAAGCATGGAAAGTGGATGCCCTATCCTTCAGATGGAAAAACCTATCACTCTATGCCTTTCCCCCTCTGCCTCTACTCTCCAAGGTCTTACTAAAAGTCAGACAAGAAAAAACAAAAATGATCCCACTTGCTCTGGACTGGCCTTGCCAGCACTGGTACCCACTTCTAAGTAATATGTCTCCGCTTCCTCCATGGTACTTGCCTCAAATACCTCATCTACTGTCTCAGCAGATCTATATAATTCTGCACACTCAGCTCCAAACTCTGAATCTTGCAGCATGGCTGATCAACTAATTATTCAAACAACACCTCTCAGTAAATCTCTGATGGATGTCATTTTGGAAGCCAGAAGGCCTAGTACTAGAAAATCTTATGCTGATTAATGGAAGAGATGCTCGACAAGGGCCTATCTTTTTCTTCAATAAAAATCCATACCTCTGCCATCTCGGCTCATTACAATACAGAGCCGCCCCTCTTTTCTCATCCTCTGCTTAAACAGTATCTTGGAGGGGCCAAAAATTTAAGGCCTCCCAGAAGATCACAATCTCATGCATGGGACCTCAATTTTGTGCTGGAAAAATTCACTCTGCCTCCTTTTGAACCAGCAGCTATTGCGGATATAAAATTTCTATCCTGGAAAACAGCTTTTCTCTGGGCAGTCACTTCAGCAAGAAGGGTTTCAGAACTACAGGCTCTCATGGCAGTGGAGCCTTTTATTATATATTACCCGAACAGGGTGTCCCTCAGGACCAATCCTTCTTTTATGCGTAAGGTGGTATCCAGTGTGGCTCTTAACCAGACCATCCACCTGCCAACTTTTTACCCAAATCCAAAGAACAAGGGGGAGCAGATTCTGCATTCATTGGATGTACACAGACAACTGAGAATCTACTTAAACAGGACCAAATCTCTAAGAAAGTCTGAGCAACTACTGGTAGCATTTGCTGCAGGATCAGAGGGGAAGGCTATATCAAAGCAGACTATTTCTAAGTGGATAAGCCACTGCATTCGTTTCTGCTACTTGCAACATGGTAAACCTGTGCCCAAGGAGATCAGATCACATTCCACCAGGGTTGCCTCTACTTCAGCAGCTTTTCTCAGAGGAGTTCCAACCAAAGACATTCTAGGAGCTGCTACCTGTAACTCTGTTCATACCTTCACAAAGAATTATCATTTGCCTCTCTTCTCCAAATCCAGGGCAGGCTTTGCCACTGCAGTTCTGCAGGGCCTTATAGCCGCTCCTAATTCTGTTTAGCTCCATCCTCCCATCCATAGCTTTGGGATTCTACCCAAATGTAATGACTGCAACAGTTAAACACGAAGAACATAGTACAGATGTTCATCGTGTTTCACTGTTGCAGTCATTACACTTGGGTTATCCTGCTGGCAGGCTACCCGTAGTCAGCCTGAATTCCAAAGTCCTGGTCCGGCATCGGTTGCTGTTGCCTCTTCCCTGACGTCAGTGGTATATAAGATGCAGCCGACACCATTTTCTTCAGTCTTTCTTGCTGCGTGGTGTCCGAAGCAAAAGCAGTTCACAAGTGCCGGTCGGCCGACTCCTGAGATTTTTGAATTTGAATTTCAGATCCGAAGTCTTCAACAAAGCTAAGTACCCCATTGGGAAACTTTTTCTTGCTCCAGACCGATGTCAGTAAAAGTTAACAATTGTATTTCTTGTGGGAAGCAAATACCTCATAAGGATTTTCATTCTTACTGTATTCCTTGCCAAGGCCCTGACCACGACGTTGCTAGTTGTCGGTTTTGTGCTAGATTCAACCAATGCACTGTTAAGCATCTGTTCAATTTTGCTTTACATTATTTTGGCCGAAGGTTTAACTATATAATACCGTCGGAACAACCGATGACCGGAGTTCATAAAAAGTGCAAAGACAAAGAAAAGGACAGGCATCTGAGGTCCAAAACAGGACGACACAGCCTCTTCTAGGCCAGTTGCCAGTTCGCCGGTTCTCAGTGAGGCGCTTTCGCAGCCCCTGACGCCCGCTACCTCAGAGCCACAGGCCGCCTCCGGCTTCCACGTGGAGACAACTAGGCCTCTGGAAACTCAAGGTATTGGGCCTACGGAAACTATTCCTTCAGATGGTTCTGGAGCCGCTGAGCAGGCATCGGCTTCTGAGGGTGTTTTCAGACCTACTATCAAGACCACTTCAACAGCCAAGGCAAAGTCTAAAACACCTTTAAAGACAAAGAAACAAGTACAGCATTCTCCTGGACAGTCTTCCATGCCTAAAAAAAACAGATGTTTAAAATGGCCGAGGACCTAATTACTTTGATCAGGGGTTCCCATCCCCCTCCTGATAAAAGGCCTAGGCAAGACACTGACTATGACTCCTCTGACCATGTTTCTATTTCTTCTGATTCCTCTTCAGAACAGGGATATTCCCTTCCTCCCTATGAGGATTCTGATGCTGAAGAATCTTTTCCTTAAGCCTCTCCTCCTGAGGACTACTCTTTTGGGGAAACCTTGCATACCATGTGGGAACATTTCCATTGGGAGATCCAGGATTATTCAGAATCCAAGAAAAGGCTCAGAGATTTTCTTTTCTTGCCTCAGCACAGACCTCTTGCTATCCCTCCAGTGCTAGATATTGTTGATGATGTATTTTCTGAATCCAATTTGTCTCCTGATTCTTTACCCCCTGCTCCAGTTAAGCCAGATAGGTACTACAGGGTACCAGATTCACATAAATTTCTTTATAAAAACCCCTGCTGCTAATCCAGAAACAATTTCTCAGGGTCCCAAGGGGGGTCAAGGCTTCCAGTGCAAAAAACCTTGCTCCCTCTGATAGAGATTCTAGAGCACTGGACAGACGGGGGGGAAAGTTTACACCTCTGTTACTTTAGCTGTAAGGGCTTTAAACTGCCAGTTTCACATGCTTAAATGTCAACAATACCTAATGTCTCTGCTAAAACAGAAAATGTTGACTAGTTCTGAATGTCCTGAAAACAAGGAAATGCAGGATTTATTGCATGCAGCTGAACAAGTGGGAAAGCATACTTTGCAATGTGGTTTTGATTCATTAAAGGCTTCTTGCAGAGCCGCAGTTACAGGTTCTGTCTTTCAAAGGCATGCTTGGTTAAAAGAACAAGAGTTTACCTGATCATGCTGAAGCAAAATTATTGGATGCTATTACAGCATGATGCTTTGTTTGGTATTAAGGCAGAGGAGGTGTTAAAGAAAATGGAGGATAAAGCAAAATCAATGCAGACAGTAAAGGATTTCTTACAGGTTCAGCCACCTAGATTTAGCAGGAGCTGGCCTTCTAAAAATAGGTCCTTTCAAGTGTCAGACAGGCCACAAAGAGGCAGATACAGATGCCCAAGAGGCAGATCTCAGCCCCAAGGCTCATACAGACCTTAACAATGGGGTGCTTCAGCCTCCAAAGGCGAAGATAAATCACAACCATATAGGAAACAGTTTCAGTGACTTTCCACTACCAATGCCAAGCACTTACCTTTTGGCAGCACCCTTAGGAGGAAAACTAGCACTTTTCTCACAAAATTGGCACATGACCACCCAGGACAAATGGGTACTGAATATTATTTCTCAGGGCCACAGGTTCCACTTTCACACCCTCCCAAGGGCAAAAGGTATACCAGACCTGCCACACAATCAATGGGCAGAGGCAAAAAAACAAAATTTCTGCTCTCATGGACATGAGGGCGATTCAAAAAGTACCACAGCAAGAGCAGGGGCAAGGATTTTACTCAAGACTTTTCTTGGTACCCAGAAAGGACAAAGCCTGGAGACCAATACTGGACCTGTCTACTCTAAATACTTTCCTGGGTGTTCCAAAATTCAAAATGTTGACACTGCAGCAACTTCTACCCATGCTGGCCAAGAAGGCTTGGTTCGTTACTTTGGACCTCAGAGGCATACCTGCATGTCCCAATCGGACAATCTTGCAGAAGATACCTCAGATTCATTCTCTGCACTGCCCTTTGGCTTATCTACTGCGCCCAGGGTCTTCACAAAAATGCCTGGCACCAGTAATCGCATTTCACAGACAAAAAGGAATTCAAATATATCCCTACTTGGACGACTGCCTTATTCAAGCAGAGAGCAAGGACATTCTACTAAAGCATCTGGCATTTTGTAAAAAGATTACTAATTTGCCTAGGGTACACAGTAAACGAAAAGAAATCAAGACTAGTGCCCTCTCAATAGATAATATTCCTGGGTGCAAGCTTAAATACAACTGCCCAGATGGCTTATCTCAAGCCAGACAAGCAAAGGCAACTGAGTCATTACTTCCAAATGATGGCAACAAAGACCCAGCTACCTGCAAGAAAAATTCTGCAGGCTTTGGGCTTTATGGCATCCTGCATTCTGCTAATTCCATATGCAAGACTGCATATGAGGAAGCTACAGTGGTATCTAAAAAGTGTTTGGACTCAACATTGCCACAGCCTGGAGACAGTAATCACTCTCATTCCCTGCTTGCAACAAGAGTTTTGATGGTGGGCTCTGGCCTGTCACCAAAACAAGGGACAGCCTTTCACTTTACCCACAGCCAGGCAGACACTAACAACAGATGCATCAGATTATGCCCGGGGGGCACACATGGCAGGAAAATGTATTCAGGGCACGTGGCCCGCAGACCAAATGCATCTTCATATCAATCAAAAAGAGATGCTAGCTGTACAGAATGCCCTGACAGCCTTCAAGGATCTACTTCATCCAGGACAACTTTTACTAAAGAAGGACAATACTACAGTCATGTGGTACATAAACAAGCAAGGGGGCACACATTCCTACCCCCCCTGCAGGCAAGCCATGACTTTGTGGAACACAGCATTGACCTATCAAGTACATCTACAGGCACAATTCCTGCCAGGAAAGAAAAATACTCTGACAGACGAACTAAGCAGAAACCTCATGGGCCCTCATGAGTGGAAACTAGATCCACAAGTCCTCAGCATGATAACAAGGAAATGGGGATGCCCAGACATAGATCTATTTGCCTCCCCTCACAACTGCCAGCTACAGAGATTCTGCACAAGGACTTATCACACTCAAGCATGGAAGGTGGATGCTCTATCATTCAGTTGGAAAGCCCTGACAGTTTATGCCTTTCCTCCACTGCCTCTCCTCCCCAAGGTACTCCTAAAGGTCAGACGAGAAGTCAAAAATTATTCTGATTGCCCCAGACTGGCCTCGCCAGCACTGGTACCCAATCCTAAAGAATGTGTCTCAAGGCCCAGCCTGGACTTTACCTCAAATTCCTCATCTTCTGACCCAACAAAACAATCAGATCCTGCACAGCCAACTCAGAGCCTTAAATCTAGCTGCATGGCGAATAATATAACCACTCAGAATACACCTCTCTCTAAAGCAGTTATGGATGTCATTTTGGAGGCCAGAAGGCCCAGCACCAGAAAATCTTATGCAGAAAAATGGAAGAGATTCTCTGCTTGGAACCAGGCACAAGGACTTGAACCGCATGTTCCAAATATTCCTCAGATTTTACAATACCTAACTGAGATGTTGGACAAAGGCCTATCCTTCTCATCTATTAAGATCCATGCATCTGCCATTTCAGCTCATTACAATACGGAACCTCCTATTTTTTCACATCCACTGCTAAGACAGTACCTCAGAGGGGCCAAAAACATAAGACCCCCAAGGAGAGCACCAATACCTACATGGGATCTCAATGTTGTCTTGGAAAAGCTCACACTGTCTCCTTTTGAGCCAGCCAATACAGCCAAGATAAAATTCTTATCATGGAAAACTGCTCTGCTTCTAGCAATAACTTCAGCAAAAAGAGTCTCAGAGCTACAGGCATTAATGGCAGTGGAGCCTTTTATCATTTTCCATCCGGACAGGGTTTCTCTAAGGACAAACCCAATATTTATGCCAAAGGTAGTATCCATGTGGCTCTTAACTAAACCATTCATTTACCTACTTTTTATCCAAATCCCCAGAATAAACGGGAGAGACTTCTGCATTCTTTGGACATACACAGACAGCTACGCTTCTACCTGGACAAAACTAAAGCTTTCAGAAAGACTGAGCAACTTTTTGTGGCATATGCTGCAGGATCACAAGGAAAGGCTATTTCAAAGCAGACTATTTCAAAATGGATAGGACACTGCATTAGTTTCTGCTATGCACAGCGTGGCAAATCAGTGCCTAAGAATATTAGGCCACATTCTACCAGGGCAGCAGCCACATCAGCAGCCTTTCTCAGAGGAGTACCAACCAAGGAAATTTTGGAGGCTGCAACTTGGAGTTCAGTGCACACCTTTACCAAGCATTACCACTTGCCTCTTTACTCTAAATCCAGAGCAGGCTTTGCCAATGCAGTTCTGCAGGGTTTCATAGCCACTCCTAATCCTATTTAGGCCCAGCCGCCCAACCTCTGCTTTGGGATTCAACCAAAGTGTAATGGCTGCAACAGTGAAACACGATGAACATAGTACAGTTGTGTACCTACTATAAATGTAGATGTTCGAGTGTATTCACTGTTGCAGTCCAGGTTACCCACCCATCATCCCCCTTTTCTTTGCTGGGACTTATCTGTACTTCTCTATTCTATACAACCTATGTGGTGTATTTGCTTGTAGATGAAGGTAATGTTTATTTTAGTGCATGCTTTTTATAAGCAATATTTTTAGTCTACCTTTTTGGGGGAACCTGACTTCTGGGGCAAGAAAAACTGAAGAAAATGGTGTCGGCTGCATCTTCTATACCCCTGGCACACTGACATCAGGGAAGAGGTGACAGCAACCGACGTCGGACCAGGACTTTGGAATTCAGGCTGACTGCGGGTAGCCTGCCAGCAGGATAACTCAAGTGTAATGACTGCAACAGTGAATGCACTCGAACATCTACATTTATGGTAGGTACACAACTGTACTTTGTGTACACTTACCATAAATGTAGATGTTCAAGTGTATTCACTGTTGCAGTCCGGGTTACCCACCCGCCATCCCTCTTTCTATACCTTTCCTTTCCTTCACTATACGCAAAAGCCTTTGTGATGTATTTGCTTTTAGATGAAGGTAAAGTTTGTTTTTAAAAGTGCATTTATATATATATATATATATATATATATATATATATATATATATATATATATTTTTTTTTTTTTTTTTGCTCCCCATTTGGGGGCACCTGACATCTGGGGCAAGAAAAACTGAATAAAATGGCGTTGGCTGCATGTTTATATCCCTGATGACCTGACGTCATGGAAGAAGAGACAGCAATCAACACAGGACCCAAGGCTTTGTTATTCAGGCCGACTGAGGGCAACCTGCCAGCAGATTACCCAAATTTAATGACTGCAACAGTGAATGTACTTGAACATCTACATTTATGGTAAGTGTACACAACTGTACTTTTCCTTCCCTCCAGCCCCATGTTTTTTCTCCCTCTCCTCTCTATGGCTATTACTTACCCCTTTCAAGGGTATTGGTATTGGTATTTACTTTTTACTGGTGGTGTTTTCCCCACCATAACTTAGTTCCCTATTTGGGGGGCTCCTGACATTTGGGGCAAGAAAAACTGATGTAATGACATTGGCTTCCTGTTTTTATACGCCTGATAACCTGTCGTCAGTCCTGGAGTGACAGCATCCGACGCAGAAATACCAAGTCTCTGGTATTCGGGTCGACTGAGGGCTTACCTGCAGGCAGATAAGCCAAGTGTGATGACTGCAACAGTGAATACTCTCAAACATCTACATTTATGGTAAGTGTACACAACTGTACTTTGCTGTGAGACCCTCTTGTAATATGCTAACATCATTTGGGGAGTCAGTGATAGTACCCCAACTTACAGTCGTCCGCATACTTGGTCAGCCACAGGCCTTTAGTCTTTGCCTGGACCTCTTAGAAGTAGATGCCAAACAGTTGGGGTCCCAGAACAGATCCCTGGGGAACACCACTAGTGACTGGTCTGCTGTAGGTCCTATCGGTGAGTCATTTGGTCACCCATATGATGAGATTGGGATTTACACCATGTTGTGTTAACTTTTCAATGATGCCAGAGTGGGGTATTATGTCAAAGGCTTTGGCCAGGTCAAGCTAAGGTGTATGTACTGACTTTCCCTCTTCCATGGCCTTGGTGACAGTCTGAAAAAAGTCAACCAAGTTCAGTAGGCAAGATCTGCCCTTGACTAATCCAAACTGGGTTGGGTTAAGTCGTTGGAGATTGCCCATGTCCTTGCTTATGAGGTCCATAGTACACTCCATGGCCTTACAAATCAGATTAGTCAAGCTAAAGGGGTGATAGTTTCCAGGGTCAGTAGTGGCATCACCTTTGTGCAAGGGGATAACAATTGCAGTTCTCCACTCTGCTGGAATGAAGCCTGTACTTAGGCTATAGCTGAATAGGGTGCTCAATGGCAGGGCTAGTTCTTGCTGTAGATGGTGCAGAATACAGTCTGGGGTAATATCAGGTCCCATGTAAGCTGTGTTCTTTGCCTTGGATATGGCCTTTAACATTTGATCTATGGAGATGTGAGGTGCGGGGCAAGTATTGGGAATGTTGAATGGGCCTTTGGGGGAGGACAGGGGGTGAAGTTTGCACTGAATCTATCTGCTCGCAGGTTGGCTAAGTCAACAGGATTAGTGTAAGTGGTACTATTAAGAACCAATTCGGAACAAACCTGGGTTTTGCCATGGAGATTTCTGACATAACTGAAAAAGGCTTTGTGGTTACCCTTTGCTTTGGAGGCTAGATTTTATTCATAATTTGCTTTGGGGGTTTTCACTAATGGTCTAATTTGCTTGTTGTGGATAAAGAGGGAGTTTTTCCAATTGGGAATTTGTGCCTTTTTACCCTTGGACAACAGTTTCTTCTTTTTGCTGTAAAGCCTGTTGATAGAGGATGTCCACCAGATAGATTTGCTTGTATATGAGGAGCAGGTTTTAGTTCTCTTGGGTATGGCTGAGTTGATGCACTTGTACAGGTGCTTGTATACTGCACTGGCATACTGTTCATCATAGTTGTCTGCATCCTCTTAGGGGAGTGGTGGTGTGAAGTTACTGATACCCTCCCTTAGAAGGTTGTAGTCAGCTTTTGAGAAGTCTTTTAGCCTGGTTATGGCTTGGCGGATGGGGATTAGACTGGATAGAAACTTCAAGTGAGGCAGACTGTGATGGTCTGATCTCACCAGGGAAGAACTTACTATGGGGGTGGTGCAGCGGTTGCCCATGTTGGTGAGAACCAAGTCAAGAGTGTTATCTCCCCTTGTGATATCTTTAGATCCCTTCCAGTCAGAACATCTGTGAAAGACAATCTGAGCATGTCCTTAACTCAGTCTCATGAATGGATACTCCTCAGGTATATGTTTTTGGACATTATCCACCAGTGGGATACTCCTCAAGTGGATCATTTTGCCGCCCTTCTGAACAGACAGCTCTGTTTTGTGCCAAGTTCTCTGGTATGGAAGGTGTATGCCCTCTCATTGTCAAGGGGATGGATATTTACGCATTCCTTCCCCTTCTCAATCCAAAAGTGCTGTTCAAAATTCAACATGATGCTCCCAAAATCTTGTTGGTGAGTCCCTTTTGGCCATGACAGCACTGGTTCCCTCTTCTTTTGCATCTAGTCAGGGGCAATCATCACAAGTTATCACAGGGTAGATCACACACGACAAAATTCTTATTCATCCCCAGCTGTCCACCCTTCAACTGACACTGTAGGTGGGAGTATTTTGATTAATCATAGACACCTTTTTTTTCTGAGGATGTGTTGCAAGTCCTGCAGGAGGTCAGGAAACCTACGACTAGGAAATCCTACCTATCCAAATGGAAGAGGTTTTCTTTTTGATGTCTCTCTCGTAGCCTGGGCCCACTTACTGTGAATACTCCTTTGGTTCTCTGTCATTTGTAAGAGTTGCTCAATGCTGGTTTGGTCTATTCTTCTATTAAGGCCCACCTATTAGCTATCTCTGCTTGTCTGTCTTTTTCGCCTCCTTTAGCTGTTAGATTTGAGGCGAGACAAGTTCTTAAAGGCGTCCTTAGTATTAGACCTCCCAGGAAGCCTGTTCCTCCTCTCTGGGATCTTAATTTTGTTTTGGAGAAGTTGACTCGGGTTCCCTTTGAGCCTGCTACTTCAGCTTCCTTGCAACATTGTTCCTGGAAGACTGTTCTTTTGTTAGCACTTTCTTCTGCCAAATGGGTATCTGATTTGCAGGCCGTTATGGCTTGTCCTCCTTTTTTGATTTTTTATGAAGACTGTGTGTCCTTGTGCACTAACCCTTCCTTTATGCTGAAGGTAGTTAATGAGCTATCTCTTAATCAGTCTATTGATCTGCCTACTTTTTTCCGTACTCCGCAAACTGACAGTGAGAAGGTGCTGCATACTTCAGACATGCATAGGCAACTTAGTTTATTTGGTTATGACCATGGCTTTCAGAAAATCTGATCAGTTATTTGTTTCCTTTCATCTTCCTTTTTTTTTTTCTTTTGGGCTAGCTGTATCCAAGCAGACTGTTTCTTCTTGGATTTCTAAGGCTATTTCCTTTTGTTACACTTTTCATGGCAAGGGCCATCCTTTTTCAAATAAGGCTCATTCTACTAGAACTGTGGCTTTTTCTGGTGCTTTTTTCAAAGGCTTGGATACTAATTCTATTCTTGAAGCAGCTACCTGGTCTTCTGTGCATACTTGTACCGAGCACTACAAGTTGGATGGTATCTCTAGAGCTAGGGCTGGTTTTGCTAGCTCAGTTCTTAGGTTCATAGATAGGTACTAGGCTATTGGCCCAAGGGCCTATGTAAGCCTAGCCAACAAGGTTGCCTGGCTTACGCCACCCAAGAAAGCTATTTTCCTGTCCCACTGTTGAGCAGAGACACAAAAGTGATCCCCGGGGTGTATTTCCTATTTCCCATCCACTCATCAAGATTTTTCTTGAAGAGTGCTAATGAAGAACTTTGCTTGACATAGATGGGTAGCCTGATGTCCTTCAAGAATGCAACTGCAGTCATAACATATGGGTTGTCCTGCCTCAGGCAGCCCTCGGTCGGCCGGATTCCAAAGTCTGGGTCCGACGTCGGCTGATGTCGCATTTCTCTCCGACGTCAGAGCGGCTGGAGTACATAAGCATCAGCCGACGCCATTTTCTTCAGTCTTTCTTGCCGCTGTGCCCAAGCAGAAGCGGTTCATGAGTGCCGGTCGGTCAGCTCCTGTATTCTTCGATTCAAGTCATCAAAAGCTAAGTACCCGCTGGGGACCTTTTCTTGCCTCAGCCGATGTCAGAAATTACTGAAAAAGTTAACAATTGTCTTTCTTGTGGTAAACAAATACCTCATAAGGATTTCCACTCTTACTGTCTTCCTTGCCTTGGCCCAGACCACGACATCTCAGCCTGTGTAGCCTGTGCTCGCTTCAACAAGCGCACTCTCAGGCGCCGGGCGGAGTTCGCTGAAGATTTTTTCGGCGAAAAATTTGCTTATACAATGCCGTCGGAACTTCCGACATCGCAAACTCCCAAGAAACGAAAAGACCGGGACCGACATCCTCGGCCCGCGTCTACCACCGACTCCACGCCAAAACCTACCGTGAGTGCTCCGGTTCCCCCTGAGACTGTTATTCCACCGCTCCGAACTGAAGACACCGCATTACCGACGACTCCGATTCCGGATATCACTCCAATGCCAGTTATTGATTTTCCTCCGGATACCGAAACCAAGGAAATGCCCGAGACCATTGCTGTAGATAAGGTCACTCCTGCACGTGGAGCTGCCAGGCCTCCTATGGCCATGTCTATTAAGGCCTACACTAGGGCTAAGGCAGCCAGCAAGACCAAGCATCTTACTGCTAAAGCCTTACCTCAGCCTACTCCAGAGACACAAATTATGACTATGGCTGCTGACTTAATTTCTATGATTAGAGGTTCACAGGCCCATCCTGAGAGAGGATCCCAGCCTCCTTCTGATAAAAGGCCCGGGTTGAACCCTCTGACCCTATTCCTTCAGATGAAGATTCTGAGGACTCTGTCCACTCTGATGGCCAGGAAGAGCTCTTCCAGACCTATGAGGACTCGGATGCAGAGGATTCCATCCCCTCGGCCTCCCCTCCTGAGGATATTTCTTTTGGGGAAGTTCTGCATACCATGAGGGAACATTTCAAGTGGCAAGGCCAGGAATATTCTGATTCCAGAAAGCCTGAACTTTCCTTAAAAAGCCCCAGCACAGGCCCTTAGCTATTCCTCCTGTGATTGATGTTTTGGATGATTTATATTCTGACTCTAGTGTTACCCCTGATTCTCTTCCTCCTGCTCCAGCTAAGCCAGACATGTATTACAGGGTCCCAGAAACACGTTCCCATTTATTCAGGGCCCATACTGCTGATTTGGAAACTATTCCTCAGGGACCTAAAGGTGTTTCAGCTTCCACCTCTAAAAATCCTTTGCCCTCCAACAGGGAAGCTAGGTCATTAGAGAGATGGGGTAAAAAGGTTTACACCTCCACTACTTTATCTATGAGAGCTTTGAATTGCCTTTTTCATATGTTACAATATCAGGATTTCCTGTTAGAAGATTTACAGAAAACATTGGCCTCTCCTGATCCTTTAGACAGGAAGTCTTTGCAGGAAGCTGTACATAACTCTCAGCAAGTAAGCAATCACTTCCTGCAGTGTGGATATGATGCACTGGAAGCTTCATGTAGGGCAGCTATGACAGGGGCAGTCATTCGAAGACATGCATGGTTAAAAGATCAACCTCTACCAGATCATGTAAAGGCAAAATTTCTGGATGCACCTTTGGAAAAGAACAAGCTTTTTGGTGCTAATGCTAAGGATGTGTTAAAGTCCATCGAGGAAAAAGCAAAATCAGTTCAGGCGGTGAAAGATTTCCTCCAGGTTCAACCCCCCCAGATTCAGTAGGAATTGGCCTTTAAAAAACTGGTCCTTTCCTAATCCTGAAAAATTTCAAAGGGGTAAAAACAGACGTGGCCGAGGAAGAGGACAATACAGAGGTCCTTACAGGGGACGACAATGGCAGCAAGCAAACCAAAGAAGTGACACAGGGGTTTCACCTGCACCACAGCCACAGTCTCAATGACTTTCCTCTACTTCCACCTACCAGGGAACAAATAGAATCTCCCTTGGGCGGGAAATTATCTCTGTTTGCAGACAACTGGCACAGATTGACAAAGGACAAATGGATTTTGGACATTATAGACCGAGGTTACAGGTTCCATTTTCATACCTTACCAAGAAAACAAGGCATGCCAAACCTACCACAAAACCAGAGGGCAGAGGCTATCAAGCAAATCTCTCTGCTGACTCGGATGAAAGCAATAGAAAGAGTTCCACAACAAGAACAAGGCCAGGGGTTTTACTCAAGACTTTTCCTTGTTCCAAGAAAAGAATCTCAATGGAGACCAATACTGGATTTGTCCGCATTAAACACCTTTCTCATAGTACCAAAGTTCAAAATGCTGACACTACAGCAACTCCTTCCCATGCTGGGCAAGGGGTCTTGGCTGATTACTCTGGACCTCAAGGAGGCATACCTGCATGTCCCTATCAGACACAGCTGCAGAAGATACCTCAGATTTCTTGCAGGGCCAGAGCATTATCAATTCTCAGCATTGCCATTTGGCTTATCTACTGCGCCCAGAGTATTCACAAAATGCCTGGCTTCAGTAATTGCTCATTGCAGGCTCCAGGGGATCCAAATTTACCCGTACCTGGACGACTGCCTCATATAAGCGGACGACAAATTGATGTTGACAAAAAACAAGGACTATGTCATACGATTACTTCAAGCTCTGGGAAACACAGTCAACTTCCAAAAGTCAAGACTTCAGCCATCACAGCAAATAATCTTCTTAGGAGCCAAATTAGACACAGTCTCTCAAATGGCTTACCTAACAGAAGACAAGCAAGGGAAGTTAACTCATTATTTCAAAGGTTTGGCAAAACTTACCCAGATGACTGCAAGGAGATTCCTACAGGCCCTGGGTTACATGGCATCCTGCATTCTCCTGGTTCCATTAGCAAGACTACACATGAGAAAGCTTCAATGGTACCTAAAAAGCCTATGGTCTCAGCACAGCAACAACTTAGAGACAACCATACCGCTCATTCCATGCCTACAAAAGGAATTCCTATGGTGGGCCTCGGTAAGCCAGGTAAACACAGGTATGTCATTCAAAAAAACACAGATAACACAGACCATGACCACAGACACCTCAGACCTTGGATGGGGGGCACACATGGAAGGCAGGTGTATACAAGGACAATGGTCTCCAAAGGAAACACATCTGCATATAAACCAAAAGGAAATGCTGGCAGTAATGCATGCCATTGAGGCTTTTCAACACCAACTTCAGCAAGGCCATTTACTGATACGGACAGACAACACCACTGTGATGTGGTATATAAACAAGCAAGGGGGCACCCATTCTTACCCCCTTTGCAGACTGACAATGCATCTTTGGGAAAAATCACTGAGCCTAAACATTCAGTTACAATCCCAGTTTGTTCCAGGCAAAGACAATGTGCTGGCGAACAGCCTAAGCAGGAATTTCACAGATCCACACGAGTGGAGGCTACATCCGAAGATCTTCACACAGCTCACTTCGACATAGGGCAGGCCAGAAGTAGACCTATTTGCCTCTCACCTCAACCATCATCTACAAAAATTCTGCTCAAGGACATACCATCCACAAGCTTGGAAAATAGATGCTCTCTCATTCAACTGGAACTTCCTAAAAATCTATGCATTCCCACCTCTGCCACTGATGACCTCAGTATTACTAAAGATCAAAGCAGAGACCCAAGGGATCCTAATAGCTCCGGACTGGCCAAGACAACACTGGTATCCACTACTACGGAGCATATGTCACACCAAGAAGTGGGCCCTTCCCCAATGGCCTCTACTTTTGACTCAACACAACTTCAAAACAGTGCATCCAAACCTTCAGACACTGCAGCCAACGGCCTGGGAGATCCCATGAATAACCTCAACCTATCTCTCTCCAAGGAAGTTCAGCGGATACTAACAGAGGCTCGAAGACCATCTACCAGAAAGGTTTACTTAGCAAAATGGAAGAGATTCAGCATTTGGAATACCAGCAAGGGACATGATGCATCTTTATTGAGCATCCCACTCATCCTGGAATATTTGACAGATATGCTAAAAAATGGACTCTCATATTCTTCCATAAAGATACATGCATCAGCTATTTCAGCTAGATATAACACTGATCCGCCTGTCTTTTCACATCCTTTGCTAAGGCAATTCCTCAGGGGAATCAAGAACATTAAGCCACCAAGAAAGGTTCCAGTGCCAGCCTGGGACCTCAATTTTGTCCTAGAAAAACTGACTCTACCTCCATTTGAGCCAGCAGCTTCAGTTGACTTGCAATTTCTCTCATGGAAGACCGCTTTCCTGTTGGCAATTACCTCAGCAAGAAGGGTTTCGGAACTACAGGCCCTAATGGCAATACCACCGTTCATAATTTTCCACAGAGACAGGGTTTCATTAAGGACCAACCCTACTTTTATGCCAAAGGTGGTATCTAGGGTTTCTTTAAATCAAGCTATTCATCTGCCTGCTTTCTTCCCCAATCCTGAGAATAAGGGGGAAAAACTGTTACATACCTTGGACATTCACAGACAACTTCGATACTACCTGGACAGAACTAAGACCAGAAGGAAGTCTGAACAACTTTTGTAGCTTACGCCCTGCAGTCCAAGGAAAAGCAATTTCAAAACAGACTATTTCAAAATGGATTGGACATTGCATCAGATTCTGTTATTCCTTTCATGGAAAGACTGTTCCAGCCAATGTCAGACCACATTCCACCAGAGCTACAGCCACCTCTACAGCATTCTTAAGAGGTGTGCCTACTAAGGACATTCTAGAAGCTGCTACATGGAGCTCCGTGCATACATTCTCCAAACACTACAATCTCCCTCTATACTTCAGATCCAGAGCAGGCTTTGCTTCGGCAGTCCTGCAGGGTTTGATTGCCACACCATCTTTTTCCTAGAGCATTCCTCCTCCCCAGCTAAGCTATGGTATTCTACCCATATGTTATGACTGCAGTTGCATTCTTGAAGGACATAGTACAGTTTTGTACCTACCATAAATGTAGATGTCCGATAGATATGCAACTGCAGTCGGATTTTCCCTCCCTCCATACCCCTCTATGCCTAGGGTCCACTCCTATCCCTGTTTCTCTTAGCTGGGGATATCTGTGATGGTGTATCTGTTTATTGCTCATTTATTTGTCTGGAATCCTGTTTTTGTCTTCCAATTTGATTACAGCCTTCCTTGGAGGGCACCTGGCATCTGGGGCAAGAAACACTGAAGAAAATGGCGTCGGCTGATGCTTATGTACTCCAGCCTCTCTGACGTCGGAGAGAAATGCGACATCAGCCGACGTCGGACCCAGACTTTGGAATCCGGCCGACCGAGGGCTGCCTGAGGCAGGACAACCCATATGTTATGACTGCAGTTGCATATCTATCGGACATCTACATTTATGGTAGGTACAAAACTGTACTTTCCAGAGTATGGGAAGTGTCTGGGACAGGAATCTATCCCTCCAGCATGTCCTGTTTATTGTGGTGACAAGGTTTAGGTCCCTAGAGCGTGTAGCTCGGAGGGATTGGGATTTCTTTAGGTGTAGCATGTCCAACAGCTCTGGGTTTGACATAGCTTTATATGTTAGGCAGAGATCACCTCAGAGTAGGCGATATGCTACGGAGTAAAGGTGGAGTTTTTTTGAGGCGGTCAGTGTAGGGCATTTGTTTGAGGACAGTAATCCTCTTTGTGAGCTACTTCTGTGGCCTTTCCAGCTGCTGTAGATGTCTTGTGAGTTACATTCCAAAAGGGGCATTGTACTCTATAATGGGTCTGAGTGTTGAGTAGAGGGGAACAATGACCTCTTTTTTTTCCTGGATGAGAACCCTTTTATGATGAGGTGTACCATGTAGAAGGACTTCCTGACTACTGTGGCGATGTGACTATCAAAGGAGAAACTACTGTCCATCTGGGTCCCAAGGTCTCTTATCACACATTCGGTATTAAGTAGATTGCTGCCTATGTGGTAGTTCATGGGTACAGAGTTTTTACCAAAGGGGATGACACTGCACTTTTTGGCATTGAGTTTGAGGCCATGGCTCTGACATCAGGTATCTGTGTCAGCAAGGCCCTTCTGTAGGATGTCCACATCATTTGGGGACTTGACTATGGCTCCTAGTGTGCAGTCATATGCGAACTTAGTTAGCCAGAGGTCTTCTGTGTTAGCCTGTACTTCAGAGAAGTAGATTCCAGACAGGAGAGGTCCCAGGATGAAACCTGTGGTACTCCACTTGTCACTGCTTTGAGGTCAGATTTGGAGTCTGCAACTTTTACAGTGTGGGTTCTGTCAGTGAGCCAGTTGGCAACCCATCTTGTGACGTAGGGATTTATACCTAGTTTAGTGAGTTTATCTATAATTCCAGAATGGGGGATGGTGTCGAAAGCCTTAGCGAGGTCAAGATAGGCTGTGTGAACCACCTTACCCTCATCTGCGGCTTTGGCGACTGCCTCAAAGAAGTCGATCAGGCTCAGGAGGCATGATTTGACTTCCACAAACCTGGGTGGGGTCCAGAGTTTGGAAGTTACCAATGTCTTTGTTTGAGTTCCATGATGATACATTCCATGGCCTTGCAGACCAGGCTTGTCAGGCTAATAGGTCGATAGTTCCTGGGATCAGTGGTGGCTCCCCCTTTGTGGAGTGGGATAACTGTTGCTGTGCGCCTTTCAGTGGGCATAAAGCCTGATGCGAGGCTATTATTGAACATGATGCTTAAGCGGGGAGCCAGTTCATTCTGAAGTTAGTGTAAAACGCAGGCTGGGATGTTGTTCGGTCCCATGGATGCTGTGTTTTTGGCTTTAGAGAGTGCAGCTTTTACCTGTGTAGTTGTGATTACAGAGACTCTGCATTCTTCCTGTATAGATATGGGCCCTTTAGGGGGGTAAAGTTAGCACTGAACCTGTCTGCCAGGATGTTGGCAATATCAGTTGATTCTGTAATTTTCTTGCCTTTGTGCTGTAACTCGGAGCAGAACTGGGTGTTGCCATTGAGATTCTTGACATAGCTATAGAATGCTTTGTGGTTGTCCTTAGAATTAGTGGCGACTTTGATTTCATACCTAGCTTTGGAGGGTCTTATAAGGGATCTCAGCTTCTTACTGAGGCTGACCAGGGAGCTATTCTACTCATGGGATTTTACTCTTTTGCAACAGTTTCTTCCACATGCAACAACTGGAATGCCCACAGAGATACCTTACTAAAAGGATACAATGCCCAAACAACATGCCCAACATGGGCTGACTCAAAGCCCTGTCACTTTACTCTAAGATGTGACCTGTGTCTGGCATACAAGGCATCCTGTGACCCATTAATGATGGATTTTAGTGCACATCAGCAATTTAGATGGCATCAGAAATTCTCTGCAACATCAACAGAATGGTTTGGGGGGACAGATATATCTCGGAGGTTACCACTGCTCTGGAACAGACTCCCTAGGCACATTAAACAAAGATCATTCTTGTCTATATTCAAGCACAACTTAGATCTATTCTTGGGACACAGAAAATTTACCCCAGGACTGCCCCATGACTAATAATGGACTGAGACAGCTCCTAAATGCTTTATCCCATGCATGGGTCCCTTCAAATTATCTGTGGTATGATCTCAATAATTCTCATTAGGGTAATATATAATCATCAACCTTGGGATGGGTAAAGCCAATGTGTAACCCAATGGGATTGGTTATGTCAAGCACAAAATGAAAACTGGCTAGGCTTAAAATGGTCTGCAAGGGCAACTTGCCTAGTGCTTGCCTGTAAACCTAAGAGCAGAGATCCTTATAGATGTTTACATGCACATATGGAAAGTAGACTGGATTGGAGAAAGGAGCAAAGCTCCCTTTAGGAGTATATGTGCGCCATCATCATGGGTAGGTAATGTAGATCTGTGGAACCAACCATCCAGTTTGCACAGTGTGATGATTTCTTGGCATGTGAGGGTGTTGTGTGTACTAAGCTGAGCAGTATCAGATTCTGTAGTCAGTGACAGGACCTCCTATACTCCTTAATGTTGTGTGCAGGTGTATAGTGGGGGTAAGTTCTGTTAGCAGTGCAATATCTTTAATATGTATGGTCAGATGAATTGTTACTGTTGTAAACATTTGTGTCGCAAAATTACTGAAGTTAGTAGGTATAAGAGCAGGTACTAGCCTCTGTTTGCAGGCTTTTGAATATTGCTCCATTTGTGCTTTTTTTTCATGTAGAGCAAAGATTCTGTTTGTACTGTGTCAATGTTTTGTAAACAAGAGAAGTAATTTTTAATTACATATTGAAGTGTAGTATGCAGAATGGCAACACATCTGTGATTTTAGGCAAAAAAGCACTGTATTACTGCAGTTGTGAATTTTCATGCAGTCTTTACACTCACCAATGACAAGTTAAAAACTGCAAGACTTTAATGTAAAATGCATTTGTTCTGTAAAAGCTACCTATGTGGCACTTACTACATGTGCTAACCTGATGTCGTCTTAGTGTCCAGAAAAGCAGAATTTGAAGTTTAACTTAAGACAAGTACTTTCCCTCTCCACTCTGTACTTGGCAGTTGGCAAGGATTTATTTTTTTTTCTGTTTAGGCACCTGGAAGAGAGCACTTGCGAAGACTGATGGGAAGTATGTGCTTATTAAAATAAAGTGCAGTTTTCTGTGTGTAACTTTTGCAGAAGAGAAATGCATGTTACTGCCTGGTCACTTCCAGCCTTTTACAGTATGTGCTTTTCCTAGCCTCACCTAACCATGTTGCACTAGTTTCATGGCATAGCAGGCATAGTTAAAAAAAAAAAAAAAAAAAAAAAAGAGAAATAAATGGACATAAATAAATTCAAGTTAAGCAGAAGCACAATGCAGAACGTTCCAACTTTCAGCAGTAACTGATTTCAAAAGGGCATATTCTGATCAGCAAAGGGCATGATCTAACATGCCTTATAAAAGTACCAGGAAATATTCCAACATTTGTTAAACAGCTGGGGTGTTTTTACATAAAGCTGCATTTATTTTCAGTTAGAATACCACCAGCATTACTTTTTCTCAGGCTTGATAACAGCATTTAAAATTAGACACATACGGGCAAAGTTTTTTAGGATGATGTCCAAACTTTACCAGTTAGTCATGTAACAGAAAATTGACTGTAATCCAGAAAGACTCATACTTCTAACCTGGATGAAGAACTGTTATCAAAATAAAATATACAGTGGGGGAGGAGCTGGAAATCCTGGACAAGATCTGAGCATGTCATAGTACATGGAATAATGGGGTTCACAAATGCTAAAAAGACCATGTAATGAGCAGCCTAATACGATGGATAACAGCTGATTTGAATTCTGCACAGTTATTCTTTTAAAACAGAAAAAGCAGTCAGAAAGGAAAGCAGTTGATGTGGGAGGCATCAATGAGCAAAGCCGTGCTGCAGATGTTCTTCATGTTTCACTGTTGCAGTCAACACATTTGGGTTATCTGCCTGCAGGTAGCCGTCAGCCGGCCTGAATACCAGAGTCTTCGGATTTCTGTGTCGGATGCTGTTGCTTCTTCCATGATGTCAGGTCGGCAGGGGTATAAAACATGCAGCCGATGCCATTACATCAGTCTTTCTTGCTGTGCGGAGCCCAAAGCAGTAGTAGTTTGCAGGTGCCGGTCAGCCGACTCCTGAAATTTTCGTTTTCGAGTTTCAGACCTGAAGTCTTCAAAAAGATAAGTACCCTGTTGGGGGGTCCTTTTTTCTTGCTCTAACTGATGTCAGAAAAAAAAACTAACAATTGTCTTACCTGTGGAAATCAAATACCTCATAGAGATTTTCATTCTTACTGCGTCACCTGTTTAGGACCAGACCACAACGTCCCTTGCTGTCGATTTTGTGTCTTGTTCAACGCCTGAACTATTTGTCATCGGGCTATTTTTGTAGCTAAATACTTCCGTTCTCGATCTCCGTACTCCGAAATGGCTTCGTTAAGCCATCCGACTACCGATCTTCCCAAAAAACATAAGGATAAAGACAGACCGCATAGGTCCAAAACTACCGATTACGCTTCCGATAAGCTAGTCACCAGTCTGCTGGTACTCAGTGAGGTGCTTTCGCAGCCCGTGATACCCACTACTACAGATTCGCAGGCCTCTACTGAGATTCATTCGGAGTCCAGTATGCCGCGAGATGCTTCTTCGACTATGGAACCTGCGGATGTCTCTACCTTGGATAGGTCTGGAGCTGCTATGCAGGCATCAGCTTCTGAGGGTGTATTCAGGCCTACCAATTTTCATATCCAACTGATGACTTCGTTTCAAGCTAAGAATACCGAATTCTTCAGGCCTAAAGCTCGCACTAAGCCTAGAAAACTGATGACCAAAGTGCATTCTCAGGCCCATATGCCTCAAAAACAAATATTTAGAATGGCTGAAGACCTTATTACCTTAATTAGAACTAATTAACTAGAACTGATTTTCTTTCTGATTCTTCTGATCAGGAATCTGATGTCTCTGTTCCTTCTGACTACCAAGATTTACCCTTATCTACTTATAAGGGTTCCATTCCCTCTGCTTCCCCTCCGGAAGATTTTTCTTTTGGTGAAACCCACCCTTAGTGAGCGTTTCCACTGGGAAAGCCAGGACTATTCGTAGTCCAAAAAAGACACTTAGGGAATTTTTAAACCTGCCTCAGCACAGGCCTCTAGCTATCCCTCCTGATGTTCTTTGTGTTTCACTGTTGCAGTCATTACATTTGGGTTATTTGCTTGCAGGTAGCGCTCAGTCAGCCTGATTAATGAAGTCTTGGGTCCTGCATCGGTTGCTGTCCCTTCTTCCATGACGTCAGGTCGTCAGGGGTATAAAACATGCAGCTGACACCATTACATCTGTCTTTCTTGCCATGTGGTGCCTGAAGCAGAAGCAGTTCGCAAGTGCCATTCAGCCAACTCCTGAAATTTTCGCTTTCGAGTTTCAGAACCGAAGTCTTCAACTAAAGCTAAGTACCCCGTTGGGGGAAACTTTTTCTTGCTCTTTACCAATGTCAGTAAAAGTTAGTAATTGCATTACTTGTAGAAAGCAAATACCTCATAAAGATTTTCATTTGTACTGTATTCCTTGCCTAGGCCTTGACCACGACGTACCTTGCTGTCGGTTTTGTGCTTTATTTAATCAGTGCACTATCCGTCGTCTATGTATTTTCGCCTCTAAATATTTCGGTTCTCGGTTTAATTATCCAAAAATGTTGTCTGTTAGCCATCCGGCTACCAGGATTTCAAAGATAAAGACAGAGACAGGCCGCCGAGGTCCAAAACTGCCGACAACACTTCTCCTAAGCCAGTCGCCAGTTCACCAGTACTCAGTGAGTCGCTTTCGCAGCCCCTGATACCCACTACTTCTGATTCACAGGCCTCTACTGAGACCCATTTGGAGTCTGGTATGCCGCGAGATGCTTCAGCTATGGAACCCGCAGATGTCTTTACCTTGGATAGGTCCGGAGACACTGTGCAGGCACTAGCTTCTGAGGGTGTGTGTATTCAGGCCCTACGGACTTGCATATTAAACTGATGCTTCCTTCTTCACTTAGGCCTAAATATCGAACAAGGACTAAAAAAATGACGTCCAGGCCACATTCTCAGGCCTCTATGCCTAAAAAACAAATGATAAGAATGACTGAAGATCTAATAATTCTAATCAGGGGTAGCCACCCCCCCCCCCCCTCTAAGAGGCCTAGGCCTGAAGTTGTTTATGAATTTTCTGACCAGGATACTGTTTTTTCTGATTCTTCTGATTTGGATTTGCCCTTATCTACTTATGAGGATTCTGATGCAGAGGACTCTATTCCCTCTGCTTTCCCTCCAGAGGATTTTTCTTTCAGTGAAACCTTACTTACTCTAAGGGAGCATTTCCACTGGGAAAGCCAGGATTTTTCCGATTCAAAAAAGAGGCTTAGGGATTTCTTACTCCTACCTCAGCATAGGCCTTTAGCTATTCCTTCTGTACTAGACATTGTTGATGATGCTTTTTCGGAATGTAGTTTGGCCCCTGATTCCTTGCCTCCTGCTCCCAGAAAACCTGACAGATACTACAGGGTCCCTGAGTCACACAAGTTCCTTTTTAAAAATCCTATTGTGGATCCAGAGACTCTTTCACAGGGGCCCAAGGGCATTAAGGCTTCTACTGCTAAAAATCCTACCCCTTCTGATAGAGACTCCAGAGCGCTGGATAGATGGGGTAAGAAGGTTTACACTTCTGCAACCTTGTCCATTAGGGCTTTAAACTGGCAGTTTCATATGTTAAAGTATCAGCAACATGTTATTGGATTGCTTAAACAGAAAATGATGTTGATTCCTGACTGTATGGAAAATAAAGAATTACAGGATTTACTGGGTCTGTGCTCAGAAGGCATGCTTGGCTTAAGGAGCAATCTTTGCCTGATCATGTTAAAGCAAAATTTTTCGATGCTCCCTTAAATCTGAGCCACCTGTTTGGCAACAAGGCTGAGGAAGTTCTTAAAAAGATGGAAGATAAAGCTAAATCTATGCAAACTGTTAAATATTTCTTACAAGTTCAGCCTCCTAGATTTAGAAGGCACTGGCCTTCTAAGAATTGGTCCTTTCCAGCCCCTTCCAGGTCTTCGCAAGCCAAACCCAGACACAGCAAAAACTCCAGGTTTCAGTCCCAGGGGACACACAGGACTTAAGCAGTGGGGGGGGGGGGGCCTCCACTTTCAAATCTGGGAGTAATAAGACTCCCCTCTATGATAAACTGTCTCAATGACTTCCTTTTAAAATTTCCAAGCACTTATCAACTGACTGCCCCTTTGGGGGGAAAGATTGCTCTTCATGCAAAGAAGTGGGAACTCATTACCCAGGACAAATGGGTTTTAAATGTAGTGTCCCAGGGATACAGATTTCACTTCCACATGTTGCCAACACCAAATGGGTGGCCGGACCTATCCCCAAATCAGTGGGCAGAGGCCCAAAAACAAGTACTTTCTCTTAAGCATGGGGGCTATTCAGTTGGTAGCAGAAGAGGAAAAGGGACAAGGTTTCTATTCAAGACTTTTCCTGGTACCCGGAAAAGACAATTCATGGTGTCCTATCCTGGACCTGTCTACTCTAAACTCCTTTTTGGAGATTCCAAAATTCAAGATGCTGACTCTTCACCAATTGCTTCCTATGCTAGTCAAAGATGCCTGGTTGGCAACACTAGATTTAAAAGAAGCATACCTGCACATCCCAATCAGGAAATCTTGCAGAAGATACCTACACTTCAAAGCAGGCTACACACACTATTAGTTCTCTACACTGCCCTTTGGCTTATCTACTGCACCCATGGTATTCACAAAGTGTCTAACTCCAGTTATTACATTTTGCAGGCAAATAAATATTCAAATATACCCATACCTGCACGATTGTCTAATTCAGGCAGAAAGCCAGGACATACTTTTGAATCATCTGGCCTTTGTACAAAGGTTTCTAACTTGTCTGGGGTACACCATAAAGGAAAAGAAATCACACCTGGTACCCTGTCAACAAATTATATTCCTGGGAGCAAGCTTGAATATAACTTCCCAGATGGCTTACCTCACGCCAGAGAAACAAATTCATTTGACAACCTACTTCAAACAAGTGGCCACAAAAACCCTGCTTATCTGCAAGACAAATACTGCAAGCCATGGGGTTCATGGCCTCCTGCATTCTTCTAATTCCATATGCAAGACTGCATATGAGGAAACTACAGTGGTATCTGAAAAGCCTATCGTGTCAACATTCTCAGGATCTAGAAGCAATGATTCCTATCATACCTTGCCTATACATAGAGTTCCATTGGTGGGCAGAGGCCTGCCACCAAAACAAGGGACTACCTTTCACACAACCCCCTGCCGCCCACACCTTAACAACAGATGCATCAGACTATGCATGGGGGGGGCTCACCTGGCAGGGGAAGTGCATTCAGGGCAAATGGAACCCAAGTCAAATGCACCTGCATATCAATCAAAAAGAAATGTTAGCTGTACAGAATGCTCTGACAGCCTTCAAGGACCACATTCTTCCAGGACAAGTAATGGTAAAGATGGACAACACCACTGTTGTTATGTGGTACATAAACAAGCAGGGGGATACACATTCTTACCCACTCTGCAGACTAGCCATGGCATTGTGGAACACAGCCTTGAGCTGCCATGTGCACCTACAAGCTCAATTTCTGCCAGAAAAATTAAATACACTGGCAGACGGACCAAGCAGAAACCTCATGGACCTACACGAGTGGAAACTGGAACCAAGGATTTTCAACATGTTGACAAGCAGATGGGGGACCCCAGATATAGACCTGTTTGCCTCTTCCCAGAACTACCAATTGGACAAATGTTGCACAAGGACTCCCCACAAACAAGCCTTGGAATGTGGATGCTGTGTCCTTCAGCTGGAAAATCCTATCAGTCTATGCCTTCCCCCCTCTGCCTCTGCTCTCCAAAGTACTACTAAAAATCAAACAGGACAAACCAAGGATGATTTTGATTGCTCCAGACTGGCCTCACCAACACTAGTACCCCCGTCCTGCGCAGTGTGCCATGGTTATCCCCATGGCACCTGCCTCAGACTCCTTCCCTGTTGTCTCAGCAGGAGAACCAGATTCTGCATCCTCAGCTTCTAATGCTGAACCTTGCAGCCTGGCTAATTACCTAATCTCTCCTTTACCATCCCTCAGTAAACCTGTGATGGATATCATTTTAGAGGCAAGGAGGCCTAGTACTAGAAAATCTTATGTTGAAAAATGGAAAAGATTCTGTGCCTGGAACCAATCTGAAGGGATGAGCACAGCAGCGTCCAATTTACCTCAGATTTTACAATACTTAACTGAGATGCTTCACAAGGGCCTGTCTTTTTCCTTCATTAAAATCCACGCCTCAGCCATTTCAGCTCATTATAACACAGAACATTCCATCTTCTCTCATCCACTGCTCAAGCAGTTCCTCAGAGGGGCCAAACATTTGAGACCACACAGGAGAGCTCCAACCCCAGCCTGGGACCTTAACTTTATTTTGGCGAAAATCACTCTACCTCCTTTTGAGCCAGCTGCTACTGCAGACTTAAAATGTCTTTTTTTTAGCAATCACTTCAGCTAGAAGTGTATCTGAATTATAGGCCCTTATGGCAGTGGAGCCTTTCATCACCTTTCATGCGGACAGGGTGTCCCTCCGAACCAATCCATCCTTCATGCCCAAGGTGGTATCCAGTGTGGCTCTTAATCAGTCCATTCATTTGCCAACCTTTTTTTCCCAATCCACAGAACAAAGGGGAATGGATACTGCATTCTTTAGATGTGCACAGACAACTTAGATTCTACTTGGACAGGACTAAACCTCAAAGGAAATCTGAACAACTGCTGGTGGCATTTGCTGCAGGGGCAGAGGGGAAGGTTATTTCAAAGCAACACACTGAAGACAGTTGTCAAAATGTGGAGAAAATATGGGACAACAGTGATGTTGCAAAGAACTGGATGTCCCTCCAAAATTGATGAAAAGACTAGATGAAAATTGGTCAAGGAGGGTGCCAAGAGACCTGCAGCAACACTGAAGGAGCTGCAGGAATTTCTGGCAAGTACTGGTTGTGTACTACATGTGTCAACAATCTCTTGTGTTCTCCATATGTCTGGGCTATGGAGTAGGGTTGCAAGACAGGAATATTTTCTTGCACAGAAAAACATCCAGGCCTGGCTAAAATTTGCAAAACAATACATCAAGTCTCCCAGAAGCATGTGGGAAAATGTGTTGTGGTCTGATGAGACCAAGGTTGAACATTTTAGCCACAATTCCAAAAGGTATGTTTGGGGCAAAAACAACGCTTTGCACAACCAAAAGAGCACCATCCCCATGGTGTGAAGCATGATGGTGGCAGTATCATGCTTTGGGGTTGCTTTTCTTCAGCTGGAACTGGGGCTTTAGTCAAGGTGGAGGGAATTATGAACAGTTCCAAATAACAGTTACTTTTGGCCCAAAACCTTCAGGCATCTGCAAGAAAGCTGAAGATGAAGAGGAATTTCATCTTTCAACACGACAATGACCCCAAGCATGCATCCAAATCAACAAAAGAATGGCTTCACCAGAAGAAAAGTAAGTTTTGGAATAGCCCAGCCAGAGCCCAGACCTAAATCCAATAGAAAATCTGTGGTGTGACCCATAGAGGGCTGTGCACAAGAGATGCCCTCGCAATCTGACCGATTTGGAGGGCTTTTGCAAGGAAGAGTGGGCAAATACTGCCAAGTCCAGATGTGCCATGCTGATAGACTCCTACCCAAGAAGACTGAATGCTGTAATTAAATCAAAAGGTGCTTCAACAAAGTATTAGTTTAAAGGTGTGCACATGCAACAAAATATTGGTTTAAGAGTGTGCACACTTATGCAACCAGCGCATTGTACGTTTTTTATGTCTTTTATATTTTCCTCTACACATTGTTTTTCAATTGAATTGTAAAGGTTGCAGGTCACATTAAAGATTGGAAAAGTTTTGAAGTGATTTATTGTGGTCTCATTTTTTTATATCGCAAAAACCTGGCATTTTAACAGAGGCGTGTAAACTTTTTATATCCACTGTATGTGTATTAAGACATTATTCTGTTATGTAAGAATATGCTTTGTAAACCCCCAATTTCATTGCTGTAAATGTCTAATTTTAAGAAAAGATTAATAATTTGAGTGTTTGGAGAATCTGTGTTGTAGTTGAAAAATAAGACCTAATGAGATGGGGATCGGCTAATCTAATAAAAGTTAAATGTATGTCACTTTCAGGCATTGTAAATGTGATTAAATGCAAACAATTTAGACTGCTAAGTTTTTATGTATTTTATTCTTTTGGCAAAAACCTTTTCTATAGCTTCAATCTTTATTGTGTAATTTATGTTAAAAGAAAATTGCACTGAATTCTAAGAGTTGTATATAGAATGGTTTGATCTCTTAAATGTATTTTTAACCTGAATTTTATTAGCCCAACAATTGTAGGTTAGATACCGGAATAATAAATTACCCAATCTGTTTTTTCTGATGATTTTACCTTTTGATTTTTACTAGCTTGTGTTTTGGGCTGTTCATAGGAAGGATCATAAGAGGTTACTAGGCTAATGACCCTAGGGCCCTTATAAGCCTAGCCAAGTTTTATCCTTATTTTCACGATCAGCACCTATCACCTCTGTCCAAGACGGACATGGGTGGAACCCCTGGGGTGAATTTACCGTCACACATCCAATTGTCCAGATTGCGTTTGGAGGGCCAATTCGGTGCTCTGCCTGACATGAAGTTGGGAGTCTGTTCCAAAGGTGTAGCAACCTCTGGGAGAGAAATCTCTCTCTCCAGCAGGTTCTATTAATGTGTCATACCAGGTTAAGGCCATTAGAGCAAGTAACCCTTGTACCATTTGATTTATGGATATTCAGCATTTCCAATAAAGCAGGGTCAAAGTTTGCCTTATATGCAAGGCAGAGATCGCCTCTGAGTAGTCTGTATGAAACAGAATAAAATTACAGTGATTTCAGATGATCCTCGTAGAACAGATGCTGAAGACCTTGAATTTTCCTTGTGAGGAACCTTTGTGGTCTCTCCAGTTGCTGCAGGTGCTTAGAAAGGTACATACCAAAAGGGACATTGTACTCAATTAGCGGCCTGATGAGGGAAGAAGAGTACAGGGAGGTTGTAACTTCTTTTTTTCTGGAGGCAATGCCCTTACTTATGAGATGAGCAATGTAGAATGCCCTTCTTACCACTGTGGAGACGTGGTGATCAAAGATAAGGTAGCTGTCAAACTTCTGTGTCCCGGTCTCTCACTACTGAGTAGATACTTAGGGTGTCGTTATTGATGTGGTAGTTAGCAAGGAACATCACTCTTACCGAAAGGGATAATACATTTTTTTGCACGGAGTTTAAGGCCATGATTTTGGCACCAGTTATTTGTTTGTGTAAGACCTTCTTGTAAGATGTTGACATTGTTTGTAGATTCTATGACTGCTCCCAGTTTTCAGTCATCAGCAAACTTTGTTAGCCACAGACCTTTGGTTTTAGCTTGCACTTTGGAGAAATAACATTCCAAACAGTAGAGGATTGAAGAAATAGATTCCAGACAGAAGGGGACCCAGGACTGATCTCTGTGGAACACCACTGGTTACAGGTCTGCTGTTGGAGGTGGATCCCCTATTTTGACTATGTGGGTTCTGTCAGTGAGCCAGTTAGCAACCCATCTAATGATATACAGGTTGATACCTAGCTGGGTGAGTTTGTCAATTATGCCTGAGTGGGGGATAGTGTCAAAAGCCTTGGCTATGTCTAGATAGGCTGTATGCACAGATTTCCCCTCATCAAGAACCTTGGTGAGCCCCTCAAAGAAGTCCACCAGGTTTAACAGGAATGATCTCCCTTTGACAAATCCCAACTGAGTAGGGTCAAGTGTTTGGAGTTACCAAAGTCTTTGTTGATAAGGTCCATGATGATTCTCTCCATGGGCTTGCAGATAAGGCTAGTCAGGCTAATAGGTCTGTCATTCCCAGTGACAGTGGAAGCACCACCTTTGTACACGGGGTTAATGGTGACTTTTTTTCCATTCATCTGGGATGAAGCCAGTACTTAGACTATGATTGAAAGGAGTACCCAATGGAGTTGCTAATTCTTGTTTGAGCCCATGTATGTAACACAGCCTGGGATGTTATCAGGTCCCATTGATGCTGTGTTTTTGACCTTAGAGAGGGCGTTCACAACCTGCTCTTTAGAGATACAGGTAGAGGACTTGTGGTAGGAATGTCTTGGGGTAAGTATGGCAGGGAAAGGGGAGTGAAGTTTGCTAACCTGTTAGCCGACAGGTTCTGTGAAAAGTCCACAGGCTTGGTATATGTCGCATCATTAACTACCAGTTCAGCACAAATCTGAACCTTTCCTTTTAAGTTATGGATGTAACTAAAGAACGCCTTATGGTTGTCCTTAGTTGAGGAAGCTAATTTGGATTCATAGTTAGCTTTGAAGGACTTCACAAGGAGTCTTATCTGCTTGTTTAAGCTGAGGAGGGAGTGTTTCCAGTTTAGGGCTTGTTCCCTCTTACTCTTGACAACCATTTCTTCCTCTTATTGTAAAGCCTGTTAATGGCAGTTATCCACTAGACAAGTTTCCTCTTCCTTGAGGAGCTTGTTTTGGTTCTATCCGGTACGGCCAAGACAATGCAGTTGTTCAGGTCTTTGTGTAAAGCATTTGTGTAGAACTCTGCATAGTTGCCAGTTCCATCTGAGGGAGGAGGTGCAGTGAAGCTATTTATACTATCGCATAAGATGTTATAATCTGCTTTGGAGAAATTTTTCAGTTTAGTTTGTGCCACGAGGGGAGGGGGACAAGTGTGATAGTAACTTCGAATGAGACTGATTTATGTCAGATTTCACCAAAGAAGACCTCACAATGGGGGTGCTACAGTGGTCCACCATATTGCTAAGCACCATATCCAGGATGTTGGCATTAGAGTTAATGTAGTCGAACCTTTGGGCAAGTGAGTTTCTGCATGAGCAGTTTCCCCAGTCAATGGATGGGGTAGTTAATCGCCCAAAACCATGGTGTTTAGATGCATTTTGATAGACTCAAGTAGATCCAAATAGAAAGAGTGGGTGACGTGGTTCATGGAGAGGGTCCTGTAGCTGGCAATGACTTGAATAGGTGTCTTACGAACAGTTAATTGCACTTGAAGTATTGCCATGGGGTCATGCTGTCTAACCAATCTGGAGGTGTGTTTGTCTTTAATGAATACTCATTTAGTTTTTACGTCTTCAATTTGTGGTCTGAACATGTGGAAGGGAGGTGTAGCCAAATATGGTTGGAGTGCTCTCCACAGTCTTGAACCAGGTCTCTGTGACTGCACAAATGTCTGTCTTTCAAGGTGAGGACAGCTTCCAGTGAATGCAGTTTCATGTTAAGACTCCTAGTATTTAGCAGCAAAACCTTCAGGCTGTTCTTAGATGGAGTTCTTATATCAAGAATTTTGTCCTTGAGGCACTGCCTAAAAAAAGGCACTATGGGGGTGGCAAGAGCCTTGGCCTGTAGCCGAAATCCCAGGAGTGACAGATGAGGACCATCTCTGGCAAAGCATCAAGTCTGTCGATCATGTCATCCCAGGCTGACAGATACCGTATCCCCTTGGAATGACACCAGAAACTAAGCCAATTATTAAAGTCAGTCATTTTCTGTTTGCACTGAGGCATCATCCTAGGTGAAGGTAAAATGTTGCTTAAGGCTAGGGCCATACCAGCCTGAAAGACAGTTAGAGAACTCAATCATATCTCTCTTCATATAGTACAGAAAGGTATGGCACAAGTCATTCACACCAACATGGACTATGACAGGGTCATAACAGTACCTGTTGTTGAGAGACTTGAGTGGATGTGTGATATGGTGGATCCTGGCACCTGACAGACAGCTGACTGTGACCACCTTCTTATTCAGCCTGGTGAGAGGGGGACATCTGTGTCTAATGATGGAATCACCTGTGACTAATATGCTTGTTTTTGTATTTTTCCTTATGGACTTGACAGGTGAGACACTGGTGCGTGAGCGATTATGTGTATTGTGTTCTGTAGAGGAAGTATTATGTGTAGCGTGCTTGTTTGTTTTTGGGAGGTTTCTGGTGTTTAGGTATGTTTCTGGTGAGAAACTCTGTATATGTAGGTGTGAGGGTTTGGGTGGATTAGGAGGTGAGTGGTGTGCATGCTGACAACCTGTTCATTGTCATATGTACTGATTGGTGTGTGAGAGAGCATGGATTCAAAGTTCTTAATATAGTTGCCCGTCTCACACGTTGAGTTTGTGTGGTCTAGGAGCAGCGGTTGTCCGTGAACATGAGGCAGTTACTAAACTGTCTCAGGATGCCCATGTTGACCAAGCTGGTTGAAGAAACTGTGGGAAATTATACATCCATAGTGTTGGGTAGATTTATTTGGTCAGGAAGAGAGGTTGCACTTAGGAATGGGGGGTGAGAGGTGTGTTGGAACCTTTGAGGTTAGGCTTAGTGTTCTACCTGACAGCAGAGCTTTACCATGAAAAAAACCTCTGGAAGACCACAAAGTGAAGGAAAATTTAACAAGCCCAGCATTTGCTAATATAACCACCAATAGTAACTACTGCTACGCGGCAGTACACGATGGTGAGCTAAACACAAGAAGTGCAGGCACATGGCTTATGTCAAACAAGAAATAACCCTGTCAACTCAAACTAGCAAATAAGAATGCACTTGCTGAGCTCTAGTCCAATCACACTCTATTAGATGGGACTCAGACATCACTCTCCTCCCACCAGGGTGAAGAAAGGCCTTCTCAAACAAAGATGGCTTGGAATTTGATGCGCAGAGGTTACAAAATTGACCCAAAACCAGCGAGCCTAGAACTGGGCTATGCTACAGCTGAACTAGTACAGTGTGCAGTAAAATGTAGCCAAAAACAATTCAGACAGTAGAATGCAAATACTGAGTGCAATGTAAGAGCAGAAGAGATCATTACATTAAAATCTAGTTTATTTCTGGAAGTACCATTTAGGATTGTAGGGTGATCCAGAAATGTTATTTTAACAGCATTTTGGTAGCTAAACTTATTCTCTGGTTTCATTTTTGTGATAAAAATGCCAAACAGTGGCTGCAGGACTGTTCTTGGGAACCCCTCTTGTGTTTTCTCATCCCTTGGAAATTTTCCAACGCTATTTGATCTGTGTTTTCCTTCCACAGCCACTTGTGTACCAAGCATACCTCTCAACTGTACAGATTTTCACAAAGTATCCAGATTTTTACCTCATATTTTTGGTCTGCTTCTGATACAATTGTGGTTTTCTGGCAAATCATTGAGAGATGAAGTCAGAAAATAATGACAAGACATTTTAGTTTTAGACTTTATACCCTTCATAAAATTCATGCTAATGCAAAACTTGTTCTGTCAATTTTCTAAGTTTGTAAGAGCAATATTTAAAAAGCCGCCGTATTTTTGGGCCTTTGCCCCCCATTATTTATGACTTTGTACAGATTTCTTGCCCTAAGTGGAGGTTGAGAGATATGGTACCAAGTTGACTACCTTTTTGAATTGTTGCAGACTTTAGCATGGCAGTGTTTAGGGGTCTATATTAGATCATCGAAATGGCAGAATTTCGAATGATCTAATATCAAACCCAATATCGCAAATGCTGAAAACAGCGAAGCTGCACAAAACCAAATTCATTCCTAGGAAAATAATTTGGTTGGTCTTGTTGTGGCTTCGCTGTTTTCAGCGATGCGGTGGAAAGTTACGGGTTGGGTTAAGGTGAGTGTGTGATTGTGCGGATGTTCGGGTTAGGGCGTGGGTCAGGTATGTATGCGATTGTGACAGAATTTGGGGTTAGGGGCAGGTTATGTGAGTTAGGGTTAGGGCGCAGGTGAGGTGAGTGTACGATAGTGAGAATTTGGGGTTGGGGCGGGTTAAGTGAGTTAAGGTTAGGGCACGGGTGAGGTGGGTTAAGGTTAGGGCGCGGGTGAGGTGAGTGTGCGATAATGACTGACCTTAGGGTTAGGGTCTGGGTTAATGTAAGTGGCTAGATAGTATGTGGGTTTGGATAGATAGTAGTGTATGTGCAGTGTAGTGTAGGGTTAGATGTAACTTTTAAATGTATGTGTGTGGATTGCTTATTTTTAGTGTGCTTTTGGTGTGTGTGTGTTTCTCGGAACAGCAAATTTTTTCCTTGGCAAAAAATTTGCTGTTTTGAGGTTTCGATATTGTTAGGGTTCGGGTTTTGCAGTTTGACGTTACGACATTCTATTATGAGCCATTTCGATGATCTGATATAGACCCACTGTTTAGCGTTGTGTCAAAGGCATTTGCTAAGTCTGTGCATGCTGTATGAGTTGTTTATTTAGCTTTTGAAAACCTCTAAAAAAGTTATCAAGTTAAAAAACATCATCAAAGACTATATTAGTCCTGATGCAGTAAAGTGAAATCCCAATTTTGGTGGTGGTGATAAAGGATGTGATTATTTTCATTGGACTGGATCTGTTTGAGTCCCATTTAGGGCTAATTTAAAGAACAGGAATTCATTAAACACTGATTTTCAGATGTGAGGATACTGCAATTCTCAGTTGATTTAACAGTATCTCTTCTTGCCGATGCTTGATTTTTTTGTTTTGCTCGTCTTGTTGTTGATATTGCAGTCATGATGATGATAATGAATAAGGTCTTGTTTTGTAATTACTGGTTTCACTACATTTTGTGTTAACTTTCTGTATGCTGATTTTATATTGCGAGTAGAAATGATTAGTAAGCAGTAAAGCAGTCTTGGTGGTCATTGAACTGTTTTTAGTTAATATACTGCACTCCTTTTGTTCATCTTAAGAGTCAACCCCCTTTTTCCCATTTTCTACATGGATTTGGGGTGTCGTGTCAACTGTTGCCATCTTTCTCCATTCATTGCCACTCTCCTGCCTTCTTTGATTGTCGTAACTGACTGTTGCTGGTCTTCTCTCATGCAATCCACCAATTTCTTCACTGGATGTCCTAATTTCCTCTTGTCTTCTCCCCGTCTCTCCTAAATCATCTTCATCAAATTGTCTTCAACTTTCTTACATTGTACATACTGCCACCCATCTTAGGCACTTCATCTCCATCACTTCCAGCTTCCTCAACTGCTCTGCCTTCGCTTTCCTGTGTTTCTGTATCATACAGTAGTAGTGTCACTTCACTTTGTTGTACACTTACTTTTCAGCTTCTTTGGCATTCTTCTGTTATGCACACTTACTGACACACTGTGTCAGTTGGCTATAGCACCTCTGAATCTAGCTTTGACTTCCTTGTTTAGACTTCCCATCATTTCAGCCACGCCCTTCCAGACTCTTGAAGCTCTTAACCTGTTCCTCTATTTCCCCTTCTATATCAATTTTCAGCTTCTTTTGGTTTCCCTAATTTGCCACTATGGCAATTGTCTTGTGTATTCTCAGTTTTATCCCACATGCTTTAGTTTTGCATTACATTTTCTTATCATTTGTTGAAGTTATTGTTCAGAATCTGCTTGTTATACATTCCTTTTGTATTGTTTCTTTTATTCTTTTTTTTGTACAAGGATTCTGACTCTTTCTAGTTATGATTAATGTGCAGATTACAACCTAGTTTAATACAAGAGTGGTCCTTTACCTGTCCCAGCACTTGGTGGGCACAAGGCATAGAAACTTATCCTGAATGGGGCAGCATTCCCTCTTATAACACATACCCACATTCAGTTTCATACAGTATTATGGCTACAGGCATTTCAGATTAACTTGAATTCATGTACATGCATATTTTTGGGAGGAAACTGGAGTGTTCTCGGTGAAGACCCACATGGGCACAGGGAGGGCATGCAAATTGTGTACAGAAGGCACCCCAGCAAGAAACCTGAAGTAGAGATCCAGGCAGTCTGAGATAGCAGCAGCTACTGCTGGGTCACTGCCTCTCTCATCTTAGTCACAATTGTTTCCTCATATATACTGCTTATAATTCATTTTTCTAGTTTAGAATGGGGGCCCCATATATTTTCCATACTGTATTGCCAACCATCAATCCATAATCTCTTACTAGACTCAAGCCTGTTCATTCCTTAGGGGTGGGGAACTCCATCCTTCAGAAGTGTTATCATGGGAACCATCTGGAGGGGCTGTAGACCCCAGAGAGTTTTACTCTTGCCAGCAACCTAGCAATGAGTGCATCTTTTTTCACCTAACCCCTGGCTACTGGTGGCAACATGAGCACTTACTTTACTGCAAGGACTGTCTGTGTGTCTATTCAAGCATGCTTGTTTTCTACACATGTGACCATACCCATGTTCTACTGCACTAGGTCTTGGTCCCATACTGAGGCTTTCCTCTCATTAGAGTACCTACATGAACCAGCCAGGGACACTGTCTCTATCCACAGGATGGGCATACCCATCTTGCCTGTATCCATCCACTAATCAAACTATGGTAATGGGCTGTAGTCAGGGCTTTATGCCACTGGCACAGGCTGTGGGTGGCCTTTATTTAGTATAAATGTAGTAGCTTGTACTTGACTGTGCTCATTTTTTTCCACTTGTAAAATTTGGTTTTATAATTGTCACTGCTCTGAATTCACTTATGCTAAAGTGCAACTCAGCCTGCTGAAATAGGACAAGTTGTGCTTTGCCGATTTTTAATGTGACTCATAGTCGCTCATAAAATGTCTAGCTGTAGAGCTCATTAAAATGATTTGCATGACTATAAATCACTCAGTTGATCAGTTTGGACAACTGTTCAGCTATCTCCAGCCTGGTCAAGTGAATAATAGTAGTATCTGCAGTTATGGATTCAAAGGTATGCACCCCCCCCCAAAGACTTCTGTGCATAAACAATCGTATGCATATATAGTGCTAGAACATACTGCATCCATGATCTTCCCAGCAGTGACGTAGCTGGCTCATCTGGTGCTCAGAGTATTCGCCTGTGTGACATCCCTCAATCTTCTTCTTTCGGCTGTTCTCGTTAGGGGTCACCACAGCAGATCAACTGTTTCCATTTCTTCCTGTCTTCTGCATCTTGCTCTGTCACACCAACCACCTGCATGTCCTCTCTCACCACATCCATAAACCTTATCTTAGGCCTTCCTCTTTTCCTGTTACCTGGCAGCTTCATCCTTAGCATCTTTTTCCCAGTATACTCTGCATCCCTCCTCAGCACATGTCCAAACCAACATAATCTTGCCTCTCTGGCTTTGTCTCCAAACCTTCCAACCTGGGTTGACCCTCTAATATACTTATTCCTAATCCTGTCCATCCTCGTCACACCCAGTGCAAATCTTAACATCTTGAACTCTGCCACGTCAAGTTCTGACTCCTGCCTTTTTGTCAGTGCCACTGTCTCCAACCCCTATAACATAGCTGGTCTCACTACCCTCTTGCAGACCTTCCCTTTCACTCTTACTGGTACTCGTCTGTCACAAATCACTCCTGACACTCTTCTCCACCCACTCCATCCTACCTGTACTCTGTTCTTCACCTCTCTTCCACACTCACCATTACTCTCAACTGTTGATCCAAAGTATTTAAACTCAGCCAACTTCGCCACCTCTACTCCCTGCATCCTCACCATTCCTCTATCCTCCCTCTCATTCACACACATATATTCTGTCGTAGTCCTGCTGACCTTCATTCCTCTTCTCTCTAGAGTATATATCCACCTCTCCAAGGTCTCCTCCACCTGTTCCCTACTCTCACTACAGATCACAATGTTGTCTGCAAACATCATAGTCCACGGGGACTCCTGTCTGATCTTGTCTGTCAATCTGTCCATCACCATTACAAAATAAGAAAGGGCTCAGAGTTGAACCTTGATGTAATCCCACCACCACCTTAAACGCATCCATCACTCCCACCGCAGAACTCGCCGCTGTCGCACTACCCTCGTACATATCCTGTACAACTCTTACATACTTCTCTGACACTCCTGACTTCCTCATACAATACCACAACTCCTCTCTATGCACCCTGTCATATGCTTTCTCTAAATCCACAAAGACACAATGGAACTCCTTCTGACATTCTCTGTACTTCTCCATCAACATTCTCAAAGCAAACATTTACGCCGGATGCCCTTCCTGATGCAACCCTCCCCATTTATCCGGGCTTCGGACCGGCACAAAAAAATGCACTGGCTTGTGCATCCCCAGTGGCTGGGTTGTGTGGCACCCGTCAATAACTGAATAAAAAGAAAAGTCCCATGATATCTGAGGGTGTTGCTCCTGCCAATCAGGTCTTCTGGCTGTTTTTACCTCTCACCTCTCCACAGCTGAGGGGCAATTATGAAAAAAACTAAACAAATAACTAAAGGTCAGCATCGGTTATTTGGTGCTCCTGAATTGCAGGAGCCGATTGGGTCCTGATGTTCTTCGTTCCACATTGCTGCAGTCCTTACTATTGGGTAGTCCGCTGTCCAGTAATACCAGAGATTAGACTGACGCCAGTCGCATGACCGACGCCATATCCTCAGTCTTTGCCGCATGGTCCGATGCAGAAGCAGTTTTAGTGCAGGTTGTGAAATATTAAGTCGGAGTTTCAGACAACATTTTGGTTTTTCTTGCCTCAGTATTTAACCGGATGTCAGAAAAAGTGAATAACTGTATTTCTTGTGGGAAACAGATACCTCATAGGGATTACCATACCTTGTGTATACCTTGTTTAGGGCCTGAGCACGACGTTGTTGGATGCCGCCTTGTGCTAGGTTTAACAAACGCACTATTAAGAGACGGTTAGACTGTGCCAGGTTAGTGTTTGAAAGCAATTATAAAATGCCGGATGGACAAAACAGTGGATGAACCGCAGTCCCAGGTTTTGCCAGGAGTTTCTTTGGAGTCTCAGGCAGAGACTTTACTGTTACAGGATGTGCCTTCTCAGGAAGTAGGCCAGGCTGAGGGGCTTCTCAGGTAACTGTTCTTCCCTCTCTTCCCAAGGTAGTTACTTCTGTTTCCAAAACTTCTTTGAGAGGTAGGCCAAGTTCAGCTTCAGTGGGGCTTCTCCTAGCACTTCAGGTTCTGTGCCTAAGAAACATATGCTTAAAATGGCAGAAGATTTAATTACTATGATTAGAGGCTCTATGCCCTCCTGATAAGAGGCCTAGGGTGGAACCTGAGTTTGAGTGTTTGGAACAGTATTCAGAGGCTTCAGAGTCTTCGAAGATTTGCAGGAATTTCCACCTTATTCTGATTCTGATGTGGATGATTCCACACCTACAGCTTCTCCTCCTGAGGATTTCTCATTTTCAGAGACTCTGCATTCCATGAGAGAACACTTTAAATGGGAAGGCCAAGATTATTCTGATTCCAGGAAAAGGCTTAGGGAATTCTTATTTTTACCCCAACATAGGCCCTTAGCTATACCTCCTGTGTTGAATGTGGTGGAAGATGTTTTTGCAGAGGCTTCCCTGAACCCTGACTCTTTGCCTCCTGCTCCTGTTAAACCTGATAGATACGCTCATAAGTATTTGTTTAAGAGTCAGAAACTGTTTCTCAGGGGCCTAAAGGTGTTAAGGCCTCTGTGGTTAAAAATCCTGTTCCCACTGATAAAGAGGCAAGGGCTTTGGATAGGTGGGGAAAGAAAGTGTATACTTCTTCCACTCTAGCCATGAGAGTTGAATTGTCAGTTTCACATGTTAAAATATCAAAATTATCTCCTTTCACAATTGAAATCTAAGGTGGATGCTTTGGCGGAAGGTATTGAGTGTAAAGAGTTGTTGGATTTAGTTCATGTGTCTGAACAAGTGGGTAAGCATTCTTTGCAATGTGGTTTTGATGCTGTACAGGCCTCCTCGAGGGTGGCTGCCACTAGTTCTGTTCTTCGCAGGCATGCCTGGTTGAGGGATCAGAATTTAGCTGAGCATGTTAAGACAAGGATTTTGGATGCTCCTTTACAGTCTGATGTGTTGTTTGGTGGGCCTGTGGAAGCAGTTTTAAAGAAAATGGAGGACAAAGCTAAGTGTATGCAAACTGTTAAAGATTTTTTGCAGGTGCAGCGTTTAGTAGAAATTGGCCTGCTAAGGGTGGACATATCCTGCTTATGATTCCCAGTCTAGGGGTAGGTCTAGACGTGGTAGGGCAGAGCTCAAGGTTCTTTAGGCCTAGAACAGGAGTTCACCTGCTCAGACTTCTGAAACAGACCCAATGACCTGCCTTTTCAGCTGCGGTAGATTCTCGCCTGGCAGCTCCTTTGGGAGGAAGACTGTCTCTTTCAAAGACAATTGGGATTTAATTACTCAAGACAGATGGGTGTTGGATATCATTCACCACGGTTACAGGTTTTATTTCCATACATTGCCCCTTTCAAAGGCATGCCAGACCTCCTCCACAAAGAAAAGAGGCTCACAAGCAAATTTCTCAGTTACTCCAGATGGGGGCCATTCAGCCAGTCCCTGTATCAGAAAGGCCTAGGATTTTATTCTCGCCTGTTCCTAGTACCAAAGAAGGGGAACACGTGGAGACCAATTTTGGATTTATCTCTCCTCAACACTTATCTGGACATTCCCAAGTTCAAGATGTTGACGTTACAACAGCTTTTACCTCTGCTGGGCAAAGATCACTGGATGGTAACTTTAGATCTCAAGGAAGCTTACCTTCATGTGCCTATAAGGCTAAGTTGCAGGAAGTATCTGCGTTTCGAGCTGGAAATTCTCATTATCAGTTCTCTGCATTGCCCTTTGGCTTATCTACTGAGAGTATTCACAAAGGTTCTGGCTCCAGTGATAGCTTACTTCAGGCTACAAGGAATTCAAATCTATCCTTACTTGGACGACTGCCTGATTCTGGCTCAAGACAAGGAAGACCTTCTACAGCATCTGGAATATGTTATAGCAGTGCTAAGATGCCTAGGGTATTCTGTGAACGAAATAAAGTCCAGTCTAGTACCCTCTCAAGACATGTGCTTTCTGGGTGTGAGACTGAATACAGCAGCCCAGATGGCCTTTTAACCCCGGACAAACAAAAGAGTCTATCACTTTACTTCCATCAACTATCTCATCAGTCCGTGACTGCAAGGACAGTCCTTCAAGCATTAGGGTTCATGGCATCTTGTATTCTGGTGCTTAATGCCAAACTGCATATGAGGAAGCTACAATGGTATCTCAAAAATGTATGGACACAGCACTGCCAGGATTTGGACACTGTCATTCAAATAATACCTTGCCTTCAGAAAGAATTTTTTGGTGGGCTCAGGAATGTCACCTAAACAAGGCGAAGATCTCTGTGACCCGGCCAGAGGCGAGTCAGATTTTAACGACAGATGCCTAGGACATTGCTTGGGGAGCTCATCTAAATGGAAAGTGGATACAAGACAAGTGGCCTGCCAGACTACAGCATCTACATATCAACATGAAGGAGATGTTAGCAGTCCAGTTTGCATTAATGGCTTTCAAGGAGTTACTTCTTCCAGGGCAGGTGTTGATTCTAACAGACAACACAACTGTCATGTGGTACATCAACAAACAAGGGGAACACATTCATACGCATTGTGCAGGCAAGCAATGATTTTATGGGAGACTGCGCCCAGCTTGCAACTAACTCTTCAGGCAAGGTTTCTGCCAGGAGCACAGAACTCCTTAGCAGATGTGTTAAGCAGACAAATCATGGATCCCCACGAGTGGAAACTGGATCTTCATGTATTTCAAAGGTTGACAGTGTCCTGGGGAACTCCAGACATAGATCTGTTCGCTTCTCCACTAAACCACCAGCTGCCAAAGTTTTGCACAAAGAGGTTACATCACACAGCTTGGAAAGTGGATGCTCTTTCTTTCAGTTGGAAAAATCTTCATGTGTTTCCACCTCTGCCTCTTCTTCCAAAGGTGCTTCTAAAAGTCAGACAAGACAAGCCAAGGATGATTTTAATAGCTCCAGATTGGCCTCGCAGCACTGGTACCCATTACTGAGGAGTCTAGTAAAGAAGCCTCCATGGCCTTTACCCTTGATTCCGCACCTGTTGTCTCAGAGAGAAGGCCACCTGCTCAATGTCAAGCCTTCATCTAACAGCATGGCATATTCTGTTCTGAAAGACAGCCGGTCTCAACTTCCTCAACAAGTTTTAAATGTGATTATGGAAGCTAGAAGACCTAGTACAAGGAAAGTGTGCATGAAAAAATGGAAGAGATTTTTATTTTGGAGTGCAGCAAGGAATTTGGAGATTTCTGAGCCTAATTTGAGTGTGGCTCTTCAATATCTTACTGAGTTATTGGACAAAGGTTTGTCCTTCTCTTCCATTAAGATTCATGCTGCAGCAATTTCAGCTCACTATGATTGTGACCCACCATTGTTATCCTTTGTTCAAGCAGTTTCTTAGAGGGGCAAAGAATATAAGACCTCTCCTACTCCTGCTTGGGATCTCAATTTTGTGTTGGAAAACTGCGGCTACTGCTGAATTGAAATACTTGTCATGGAAGACTGCTTTTCTGTTGGCTATTACTTCTGCAAGAAGGGTGTCTGAGTTGCAGGCCCTTATGGCAGTAGAGCCCTTTTTGATTTTCCATAAGGATAGGGTATCATTACGTACTAATCCTTCCTTTATGCCTAAGGTGGTTTCTAGTGTGGCTTTAAACCAAACTATTCATTTGCCTACTTTTTATGCAGACCCCCAAAATAAAGGGGAAAAGATTTTGCACACTTTAGATGTACACAGGCAATTGCTATTATTTAAGCAGGACTAAGGATTTTAGGCAGTCTCAGCAGTTGTTTGTTTCTTTTGTTTTGAGTTCACAGGGCAAGCCTGTGTCAAAACAGACTATTTCTAGGTGGATTGGGTTTTGCATTGCATTTTGTTATTCCCATCATGGCAAGGAGATTCCAGCTGGGATTAGGCCTCATTCCACTAGGGCTACTGCCACTTCAACAGCATTTCTAAGGGGTGGCAACAAAGGATATTTTGGAGGCAGCTACTTGGAGTTCAGTGCATACTTTCTCTAAGCATTATCACCTTCCTCTCTACTCTAAGTCTAGGGCTGGTTTTGCCACAGCTATTTTGCAAGGCATGTTGTCAGCTCCTGCTTCTTTATGATTTGCCAGCCTCCCTTACCTCTGCTTTGGGATTCTAGGACTGCAGCAATGTGGAAAGAACATAGTACAGTTTTGTACCTACCATAAATGTAGATGTTCGAGGATCCACATTGCTGCAGTCCAATTACCCTCCCTCCTTCCCCTCTGTGTTTAGGGGTGGTTGTGTAGGTGAGATTATCTGCTGATATTTGTGTATATATTTTTGTATATAATGTACATATTTTTGGTGCAGGTATTTTGGGCCTTGTCTTTTTAGGGTCTTCTGACATCTGGGGCAAGAAACTGACCGACGTCAGCCATATACTCTGGTATTCGGGCCGACTGGACAGCGGACTACCCAATAGTAAGGACTGCAGCAATGTGGATCCTCGAACATCTACATTTATGGTAGGTACAAAACTGTACTTTTCTGTGCTGTACCCCTAACTATCCTCCCTCAGGTGAGGAGGAAAAATACTTCCAATTTAAACTGTAGCACTCGCTATAAATGTAACAAGCAGCTGCTACAGTTTGTATCACATAGGGAGTGCTAGAGTGCGCGGGTGTTTAAAATATATGTGTGTCTGTGTGTGTGTTTACATATATCTTTCTCATTTAAAACTGCAGCAAACTGCTTGCTACAAATGTAGTTTTCTACATACAGGCATACACTGAGCACTACAGTGTTCAGGTTTTATTTAAAAAGCAAAAAGGCAATATATCTTTTTAATTGTAGCAAGCAGCTTCTACAGTTGAAACCACATACCGAGTGCTACAGTGCTCAGTTTGACTGCAAATGTAATACTGGCTTTTAAAAGCTAGTGTTCACTAAAGAGTGATCAGATCAGGATCAGTTTTTTGCCCAGGGCTATTGTCCTGTTCTCTCCGTCCTAACTATGCGACTGCTTCCCAGTGATAGAAACTTCTGATAGTAGGTATCAAATTCGCACAGATGCATACATACATGTTTACTTTCACAGTAAGCACTCGAGCACAATCTCTGTAACCACTTACGCACTGTCCTAGTATCCATATGCATTCCATTGCACTGCATACTTGGATCAGTAATCTGAGCAGGTTGGAGCTGCTCTACTTTGCAGATTCTCCCATTGAATTGTGTAGGTGACTGCAACTTAATTGTGACATACACTTGCACAGATTTTGTGCACTGCTGTGCATGGATCTTGCATAGTATGAATCCCTGTGAAGTGCTGTAGTCTGCAATAATCTGTGCAGGGCAGTGAGAAAAGTGCAAAAAGTAACAGGTGTTCAAATGCTTATGCAGTCCCCACAGGGGTTGTAGGAGATGGTTGACCACAAGTGTGATTTGCATAAGGATTTTACTATTGACATCAGGACTGCTGCTCTAATGGGACTCGAAAGGGAGTTCCATTCAGCTGGAAGATAATTGCTAGATGCTGTGTCTCCTGTCTTAGTTACCGTTTCGTTTTTATTAGATAATCAGTTCTTTATTATTCATGCACCAGTTTAGCATTGCAGCAGTACTGGGACATGGGTTTTTGTATGGTTTATGTGTAAATGTCAGGTGGAGTCATTTGGTCTTGTATTCTAAACGAATGCATTTTGAATCATGTAGGTAGGTAACTCTGGAACAAGTGCCAGAGTGACATGCAAGGACATTTTGCTTGGCACTTCAATGGGGACCAGCAGTGGGGAGTATATTGATCAGTGACACTTTTTTTTTTTTTTTTTTTGCAAAGCTGAACTCATTTTTTGATTGTACTTGATAATAAAATTAAGTTAATTTATTTAAAGCATGTTTGTCTGCCCAGCACTTGTACATTTTACAGATGTAGACAGATGCCATGATTTTTGGCCTTTAGCTCAAAAAAGTTGCCTGTCCTTGCTTTAATACTTCACTGGGGTATGAAGTGTTTAGCAGCAAATCTGTTTGTTCCCTTGTACGATGCTGTGTCACAGTACGGTTTTGTGAGTATGATGCTGTGTCACAGTACAGTTTTGTGAGTACGATGCTGTGTCACAGTACGGTTTTGTGGGTACGATGCTGTGTCGCAGTGCAGTTTTGTGAGTACGATGCTGTGTCGCAGTATGGTTTTGTGAGTACGATGCTGTGACGCAGTACGGTTTTGTGAGTACGATGCTGTGTAGCAGTACTGTTTTGTGAGTACGATGCTGTGTCGCAGTACGGTTTTGTGAGTACAATGCTGTGTCGCAGTACGGTTTTGTGAGTACGATGCTGTCTCAGTACGGTTTTGTGAATACGATGCTGTGTCGCAGTATGGTTTTGTGAGTACGATGCTGTGTCGCAGTACGGTTTTGTGAGTATGATGCTGTGTCGCAGTACGGTTTTGTGAGTACAATGCTGTGTCGCAGTAAGGTTTTGTGAGTACAATGCTGTGTCGCAGTACGGTTTTGTGAGTACGATGCTGTGTCGCAGTACGGTTTTGTGAGTACGATGCTGTCTCACAGTACGGTTTTGTGAGTACGATGCTGTCTTGCAGTACGGTTTTATGATTACTGAAGGCTGCTGCTTCAAGCAGTAGTTTAGGCAGAAGTAGAGCTACTGCTGCACTGCTCTTAGTTCGGGAGTGAATATGATTTCATTCTGCAGAGAATTCCAGGTATTTTGTTAACTTTTTTTGTGATATTGTGTATATTCATAGCATTATTAGTATATATAGTATATTATGAACACTATTGATGTCCCACTGAATATTGTTTCAGTAAGTCCAGTTGCTTCATCCATGTTCATGCTGCAAAATGATACTGTAGTTTCTTGGGAGATTTTTCCAAATACAAGTAGCTTAGTTTTTTTATACATTGGTTGCAACTAAGTAATTCAATTACTAATCAGTAATATCGGTGAGGGATTTTTGATTATGAGGTGGTAGCATTGGCAAGTTGTTTGTGTCCTGGCCCTGAGCTGTCTTCAGTCCACGGACGCCACCACACATTTGATTTCTCGGGCTATGCAGAAATTCATAACTGTACATTTTCTTTTGAATTCACCTTCCTCTCTGAAATATATATTTACCTAGTAATTGATCAAACAGTAAATCTGTTGTGAAACAGGAGAGATTTGTTTGAATGTTTTGCTTTGTATTGGAGCAGTCTTTAGCATTTTTCCATTTTAAGAAGAGAAACAAATTTTACTAACCAGTAGTAAGAGCATTATCCACTTCTGTACACTTCAGCTTTAAAAGGCAGTTGGAATTGCCACCATTATACCACATCAGTGCATACAGACAGAAGACAAAAGATAACGTACGGATGTCTGCCAGTTTAGTTTAGGCAAAATATCTTTAAATATTAATATGATTCAAGGATTGATTGGCAAACCCATGAAGATTCACGACGGGGAACTGTCTAATTCTAGTAAGTAATTTAAGGAAAAAACTACAGAACTGTTAAGTGGGTATCAGTGCCCTTCCAGGTGGAGCTAATGGATTGCAGCAAACAATAACATTTTTACAATGCAAACAGTATACCGAAAGCGCACTCTAATACAGCACAACTGAAATGCATCTTGTGGTAACTTCCACACAACATCTAAGGGTATGTCATCCATACACAGTAGCTGTGTGATGCTGAGCATCTAACATTTTGCGTACTGCTGCAGAGTTCTGAAAAATCGAGTCAAAAGGCATAAGCCAAACAAATACCTCTAAACTGTTAACATTTTTTGAAAAGATACAAACAGTAGTGTGGTTAAGCAAAAAAAAAAAAAAAAAAAAAAAAACTATTTTCATATCTTGGAGACTGCAGCCATAATGTATAATACAGGCTGCATCTTGTTCAGACAGATCTGATGACAAGTGGTTCCTATCTGGATGCTTATTTTGCCTGTATTTACAGAACTGTATGCTTGCATAATTAGCAATGTAAATCGCATTCCATATCTCTGATGCTATAAGGTTTACAGTGCAAGTATCAGTGACATTTTATGCACCACCAAGTCATGTATAAGCTAATGCCGTGCGATGGTTTGCAGCTCTTATTTCTGACAATGTTAGTATAAATATTGAATATTGCATTTCTTCATAGGTTCATTGGTGTTACTAGGCTATCAACCACAAAGGCCTTTTAAAGCCTAGCCATACATCCCAAATCTCTGACAAGTTCTGGTACCCTTGATAAGTGTAAGCAGGGGCTTGAGAGGTGAAACATTTACATAATGATTAACAAATAACTAACAAATCTGTAGTATACTTCATTTTACAAAGACAGTGACGCAATGTTTTTTGTCTTACACTATGAACTTTTCCATTATGTCTGTTAAACACATGCTGCACTACAGTGTTAGTATTAGAAAATCCTTAATTGCAGGAATTCAAATTAGGGCACAAGTTACTCCTTGACTGTCTGGAGGACAGCCTTTCTGGTTGCCTTCTGCCTCTGTGCAGGAATCGAACTCTCAGCCTTCTGGTCTTTGGGATCAAAGATGAGTGTGCTTGCCTATTGAACGACTTCACTGAAAATGAACACAGTATATATGACAATCAAACCTATGAAACTAAAGTAGAAGAACAGCTGGGAATCTCAAAAAGAGAGACAAGGTACCTCTAAATTAATACTAGTCTATACATGGTGTTTTAAGATCAAAATACAGGTAGCAGTGGATATTGTGTGTGGCAGTGAGACTACCATCCAAAGACACTGCACTTTTTTTCCAGAGTTTTACACTGGCTCAGTCCATGATACAAGTGGACCCACTGTAGCCCATGTCACACTCTCCTTCTGGCATTCCTTTTGCATTGTGGACTTCAGGCATTGTTTATCAATTTTCGGGGAGTCATGACTAGACTGTACTCCTGCACAGAGGCCTCAGCACAACAGTCCATTCCATGCTTTTAAGTGTCCCATTTATGCAGGATGTGAGACTCGCACAATTCACATCTATGTCCTATCCAGCATGTGTGTTCTGTGAATGTAGTGTGGAAATGTAGCATCATAGTCCATAGTGTGTGCCTGGAAAAACTGGCAGCTCAGTTGTGGAATGTACGTATCAAACCAAAATTAAAGTAATAACCAGAGGAAGTGGAGACATGAGCAGCTGAAACAGGAACTGAACCTTCTAATCCTGTTTTGTTTTTATTTTCATTGCACATTCCATCAAGTAGTGGTTAAATTAACTGTTCACAGTGATCATACGTTCTCTCAGCAGCAATAATCGCTTTGTGTCACATTCATCTTGGTTTCAGTCTGCTTCTAACAATGTCTTGTATACATAACGTCCACATCTTTATCATTGCCGCAGAAGACTGTGAAATATAGTGCACTACTCTTCTTTGGCAAACATTAGAGATTGAGTATAGACAAGTAGTACTGTACCTAACTAGTTCAACCATCAAGTAATCCGTAACTTTTTCTCTCTCTCTCTCTCTCCCAGTGAAACAAACACATGTAACTTCTGCAGCAGTAGTAGTCAGACTTATATTGCACTACCTAAAGAACTTGCACAGCTGAATTTCACCTACAGTTGGCTAAAGTTCACAAGGAACAAATAGCCAAGTTAAATCTATGTAAGGCATTCTGCAAGACTCAAACTAATAACTTAATTTGTTAAATCTAGTGTGTATTGTTTTCATAGGTGCGTACTAGGCTAATGACCCTGGAGCTTTTACAAGCCTAGCCCATAGAAGTGCCCTGGCATTGTGCCACCCGACATTAGTTCCCAGTGCCTCTATCTGTACCCTTCTAGTAATCATTTCAATCTGAGTCAAATACCCTTTACTCGGTTACCCTTTAATCAAATACCCTGTACTTGGTTGCATACCGCTTACTCAGAGGTGATCTCTGCCTGACATACAAGGCCATGTCCAACCCAGAATTGATGGACATGCTCCACCTAAAAAAAAAAACAAATCCCGGAGAGCCACATGCTCTAGAGATATAAACCTCACCACAGCGATAAATAGGATATGCTGGAGGGATTGAGTCCTGTCCCAGAGACTCCCCCATGCTTTGGAACAGGATTCCAATATACATCAGGCAGAGCCCCTCACTAACACTCTTCAAGAGAAACCTTGACTGGTGGATGGGAAACAGAAATTTACCTTGGGGATCACTGCAGTGGCTCTGCTGGACAGTGGCGCAGGGAACTAATGGCTCTGCTGGACAGAGGCACAAGGAACTAATCTAAGGGGGTGGCGAAAGCCAATACATTTTGGCTAGGCTTATAAATGCACTTGGGCAGATAGCCTAGTACTTACCTATGAACCTATAAATGCCAGATTACTAAGTACTGTATGTAATGTCTAATGAAAAAGGCAGAGTTCATGAGAGATACCAGACTTGTATCCTGATTCTGCAGTTCAGATGTTTAAGAATCAAAGGTAGTTACTAGGCATGCTGTCTGGCAGACCATCAAGTAGCCAAGCCAGTTTCCAAATTGCCCCAGAGTGCTGTCTGGTTAAGTGAATTGCTCAGTCGCACAGAAGGCAAGTTATCGCTAAAGGAATCAAACCCTGGACTACAGAAAGCAGCTCATTAATAGTTCACAATTTTAATCCCTGGGCTAACTGACAGAATAAATGTTAAATTACCTTATTGTTTGCAATGTGCAGTTATTATTCATAGGCTCATAGTTATTTACTAGACTGGCAGAGAAGGAGACCATTTAGATAATCCTCTCTGCTGACAAACCATCTTCTGAGCTAACTGCCAGACCAGATGAAGAACTTCAGTTATTTCTAAAAGTAGTCTTTTATTCTGGCACAAGATATGTGCTGTCCTGTCTCATACCCAGTGATGCATGGTATTGGGTATAGCTACCAATAAAGATTTTGGAGGGACGCATTTAATTTGTTCTACAACGTCTGCTCTCCCCTTGCTACACTAAGGTATTATTTTGGAAGTTCTAAGTTAATCGGACCAGCATTTACCATCTGTGCCTAATTTGTGTCCTTTACCATAATTCTGTTTTGCTTCATCCTTTACTTTGTAGGTTATAGTTAAAATGGGTTTGTGTCGAGAACCGTATTGGTTTCATAGCTGCTGTTTGCCAGCATTCTTTCTGAATTTGTGTAATCTCAGTTTACATCTGCAGCCAATCTGATGGTACAGAATTCAGTTGGCTCATTTTACCACTGTTTCTACATACATATCTCCACAGTGATAAGAAGGGCATTTTATATTGCTCATCTCATAAGTAAGGGCATTGCCTCCAGGAAAAAAAAAGGTTATAACCCCCCCCCCGTACTCTTCCCCCATCAGGCCAAAAATGGAGTACAATGCTCCCTTTGGTATGTTGCTTTCCAGATACCTGCAGCAATTGGAGAGACCACAAAGGTTCCTTACAAAGAAAATTCAGGGTCTTAAAGATCTGTCTTATGTGGACAGACTGAAATCATTGTCACTTTACTGTGTCATACAGATTGCTCAAAGGCAACCTGTGCCTTGCATATAGAGCAATCTTTGACCCAGCTTTAATGGAAATGTTGCACATTCACAAGTCAAATAGCACACAGGCACTTGCTCAAAGAACTTTAAACTGGTATGTGAGATCAACATAACTAGCTGGAGAGACAGATTTGTCTCAGAGGTTGCCCCACCTTTAGAACAAACTTCCTATGTTAAACAATGCCCCTCATTGGCCCTATTTAACCACAATTTGGACGATTGGATGGGTAACCAGAAATTCAGCCTGGGGGTTCCACCTGTGTTCCTCTTGGGCAGGGGCAATAGGTGTTGATTTTTGTGTCGGCTTGAACCAGATACCCTTGGGAACAGGAGTTGAATGTGGCTAGGCTTGTAAGGGTCCTAGGACTGTTAGCCTAGTAACCGCCGATGTTCCAATCAAGCAGAGCCACTTGAATGATCCCCTGAGTGAACTTTCTGTTTCCCATCCACTCATCAAGATTTCTCTTAGAGGGCCAGTGAGGTGCTCTGCTTGACTTGTATGGGAAGTCTATTCCATAGCTTGGGCAGTCTCTGGGTTATGAACCTTTCCCTCCAGCATGTTCTGTTGATTGTGGTAATGAGGTTGAGGTCTCTGGAGCATGTGGTGCGGAGGGATTGGGATTTCTTTAGATGTAGCATTTCTAACAGAGCTGGGTCAGACATGGCTTTATAAGTCAAGCAGAGATCGCCTCTTAGTAGACGATACAAGACAGAAAATCTGGAGTTTTTTGAGTCTGTCCATGTAGGACGTGTTTACGGCCTAGGATCCTCTTCGTGAGGTACATTTGTGGCTTTTCCAGCTATTGCATGTGTCTAGTGAGGTACATGCCAAATGGGGCATTATACTCGATGACTGGCCTAATGAGGGAAGAGTAGAGAGAGATGATGACCTCTTTCTTCCTGGATGCAAAATGCTTTGTAATGACATGTGCCACATAGAAGGACTTTCTGACCACAGTTTTGTAGTGTTGAATCTGCTGGAAGGATATCTCCATCCACACCCCCACTCTCACAGGCATTTTACTACTGAAGGTGAAGCTACATTAACACTTCAGCATATTTCACTCTTATCAGTGTAATATAGCCCTGGAAAGACATTGAAAAGCCCATAACCATAAAAGTAGATGCTGTGACACAAGACAAGTATTTAGAGTTTAGACACCTTGTCTTTGTGTCCATGAATGTCCTACCTCATTGATTGTTTATGGTGACAAACCACCTGGGGGAGGGGTCTTTCTGCTCCGTTCGCTCCACTCACTTCGCTCCCCTGCCCTTTCCCCATATCCCACCCTCCCCAAGCACCGCTACTCTTATCCTAAGCAAACCACTCCCCCTCATTCCTATGATCCAATTAAATACAACTCTACCTTGTCCACACCCACATTTCCTGCACACCTTACTTTCTTTTATTAGCCAAACTTATCTGCTCTCCCTTACACCCATCACCTTGAATTCACATGCCATCTACTATCATTTTTTGCATCTTACTCTACTTTACCATCACAATACAATCACCACCTCAAACTATTTTACATTAACTCCAGGCTTACCACCTTCTCTTCTACTATACACGCAAACTAGAATTGCAGCATAATTTATATTACCGACCAATCACATCTCCCCCAGCCATCCTTATCACAAACTGCAAGGTAAAACACCTAACCACATTACCAAAGCCCACTCTGAAGTCGAAACATTTCCAACCTTACCTTCAGCTGCACACATCACATAGCAATTTTTTGTTTACACCTGATACTACATCCAAACACACAAATTCCACTTTTACTATTTTTAAACCCACTGTTACAGTTGACATGCTCCTAACTTGCCTGTCCTCTTTACTCTTAATTATCAACCTCACTACAGCTATATCTTTGCATACCCCACACACCAATACACAACAGCAACCTCCTCTAACCCTCTCCCCAGTAAAGAACACAGCTTCTCACGTATCTCCTCCCAGCTTTTCCCCTGTACTCTCCCATTCTATTCAAGCCACAAACTGGCCTCCTCACCTCCTGTGAAACCACACTTGACACCAGTACCTTCACCTAGGAATAAAAAACACTTCCCATGGTACACATTCCTCATTACCTATCTATTCAAATGTGGAGACATACATCCTAACCCTGGCCCACCCTCTAATCCTAACCACAAGAGTAACCCCAAAGATTTAAACATACTTGCACTTAACCTTAGAAGTATATGTAATAAAATAGCCCCACTACATGTCTGGATTGATCAAAATAAATCTGACATACTAGCCCTTACTGAAACATAGCTACACCCCAATGTAAAAGACTCCGAAATAATACCTCCAAACTTTGCAATAACCAGAAGAGATGGATCTAAAAAAAAGGGGGGAGGTTAGCCCTTCTATATCCCTCTACACTCAACATCATACCCTACACCAGTAATATACCCATCTTTTCCATTGCTAAGGTACTAATCTCCTTTTTGAACTTCAGTATATCAAAAAGAATTTGCATAATAGTAATATATATCCCACAGGTAACAATATACCAGTGTTGAAAATATTTTATCCTGGACATCACAAACAATAAACCATGAAACAGTAAACTTAGGAGACGTAAATATAGATTGGCAAACTATAGCTTCTGACTCCCCCACAAAATAGTGTAAATCTGTATGTTTTTTTCTCAGCTTATCAATACTCCACCAAGATACAGCAAAGATCTTACTTGACAATCCACCTTAAACTGGATTCTAGTCTCCCACCCTACCAATTACCCCTCTTCTGGTACACTGTCTAGCTCCCCGAGTGATCATCTACCAGCTTTTTCCCGTAGAACAAACTCCCAACAACTAAGAGCACAAACTATAAAATCAGTTAGGAACTCAACTAATTTTTGTCAGCATAAACTCAACAATCTCCTACAGGAAGTAGACTGGACACACCTTAAACAGCTACCCCTTAATGAATGATGTACTATATTTTAACACCTTCCTTCACATACCTAATATACTAGCTTCCATTCATATGAAAATAATCAAAAAGAACTCAGCACCATGGCTCTCTAAGGAATATAAACACCTGATGAAGCAAAGGGACCTAGCCTGGTCAACCTGGAAACAAAACAAAAATTAACAAATTCATGTTAATTTCAAAACACTACATAACAAAGTGACAAAACTAATCAACAGAGATAAGAAGTCATATTATTCCCAGCTTCAATTCCAGCATAAAATCAACCCTGGTAAATTTTGGCACTCCATATCTTCTCTACTTAACCCTGGAAGAAATGGAGAGCACACCCTATCACCTGATACCCCTCCATCACAAATAGCCAAAAACTTCATAAAATCAGTTTCAGACCTATTAACTAACACCCCTAATGCTCAACCCCCCCACCCTTCAGCCTATTCAGACACCGACCCCAGCCTATCAACTACTTCTAACCTTGTCATTACTAACCCCCATACTCAACAAAATATCATACAAACCCCATTCTCATTTCAGCCCATACCCACTGACACCATTAAGAAACTGCTACAAAAACTAAAACCCTGCTCTACTTCAGCTGGCAATCTCCCCCCATACTACCTCAAACTGGCTGCTAACTCGGTCGCCTCCTTATAAATAGGTCTTTAAATGAATCATAAGCACCTACTATACGGAAACAATCTCACATGACTCCCATCCACAAAGTAGGCAACTCTTTTGATCCACCCAATTTCCGTCCTATATGCATCTTGTCACCCATATCCGAAATTCTCGAGAGAGGTATCCATCAGCAGGTAATACAATATCTATTGCAAAACAATCTTTTAACCAAAACCCAACATTGCTTCCGACCTAGCCACAGCTCAGCTACAGCCCTATTATCTTTTACAGACACCACGAACAAGGCCAGAGATGCAGGATACTATACAGCCTCATTATTCCTTGGTCTCTCCAAGGCCTTTGACACCGTGTCTCACCCCTTACTTTTGAACACACTGTCTAACTTAGGCTTCTCCCATTACACAGTAAATTGGTTTCAGAGCTACCTCAAGGATCGTAAACATGGAGTGAAATGGTCCAACAAACTCTCACTCTTTCTCTACAACCCTACTGGAGTCCCCCAAGGCTCCATCCGAGGACCCTTACTCTTCAACATTTTCACAAACAACCTTCGCAGTGCTTCTCACCCTGGGACCCTCATTGAATACGCTGGTGATTCCACCATAATCTGCACTGTTCAATCACTACCAGAGCTACTCTCAAAAACTCAACAGTCCTTTACTGCAGTCAAATAATGGCTAAGAAATCCCCAACTCTTTCTTAATCCAAAGAAGACAAAACTAGTACTTTCATCCCCAAAACACCTCCCCTGTCACTGATCATTTCAACATTCTTGCATCTGACAACACTGCCGTAGAAATAGTACAGGAAACCAAACTTCTAGGTGTGATCATTGACAAACTTTCATTTGACCCCTATATACAGAAAAATATAAATAAAACTCATCAAATACTGGGACTCGTATAGAAACAAACATTTCTTTACTGCAGCAACCGAAAAACTACCCTTGCAAAAACATTTTTACCCCCCCTCTTCTTTATGGTGCCCCTATCTTAACTAACAAAATTCTACCCTAAGCAAGTTGGAACAGTGCTACAACAAAGTTGCAAAGTTTGCCACAAACTCTAAATATAACACACACCACTGTAAACCACTCCTAGAATTCAACTGGCTTGAGATCCCCAGCCAACTTGACTTTATTCAGCTGTCCACCTTGCACAACCTTATATTCAAACCTACTGCCTGCCCTGCACTAGCTAATTTAGTCACAGCTTACACACCAAATCGATGCCTATGATCAGAAGACAAATATCTCTTAGCTGTCTCAAAACCCACAAGAAAACCTGGTTACTCTCTGTATTCATACTCTGTCTCTATACTTTGGAATTCACAATCTCTAGCTACCAGTTCTATGCCTGCCCTAACCCTTTTCAAAGCCTGTTTAAAAAAATCATCCCAAAAATACATGGCTCTGCTCCTGCAATAAAGCCTGCCTAATGCTCAAGTCTTTCTCTTCTGTCAAATTTCAATCCCTCGCAGACTGCAAGATCCTAAGACTCTTCTAACTCCTTCTCTGCTTCTATACCATATCCTTAAGCTACTGCTCAGGCTTTATTGCTTCTATTCTTTTTAACTCTCTCTCACTATTTATCTGCATCACTAACTTTCCGGCTGCTGTTTTCCTAACTGAAACTAACCTTCTGTTTTGCATGTGCTATAACAGTCAATGTCACACATTGCACTACCTACGTACTTTTTTTTTGACACTATCGACATCATGTATGGTGAGAGTGACTATTATTGTGCGTACAGTTTTAACTGTATAGAATTGTCTAGATTTGTAGTAATATATTGCAACATCTTGTAGCAGTTTGTTCTTTCAACTTATTTTTTGTATAGTATTTCTAATGTAGTCTTTATTGTATTGGATTGTAATGTATTTGTATTGTACTGTATGTGGAGCTTTTCTCCCCGGGCCTCTGATGAAAACGGGTTCTGTAGACCCAGTCAGACCACCTGGTAAACAAATGTCAAATAAATAAATTAATTAAATAAAGACTTTGTGTATTTATTTATTTTGTGTACTCGTAGCATCTGCTGTGGTGACGGAATCTGTTCCTGCACAAGTCCCAAATAGTATCAAGTCACAGCATCAGTGTCCTCTGCTGTGAAGTTAGTCACCTGAGGAAAAAATAAGTACTTGCACTGGCATTTAAACACCATTGTTTTATTAAAAACTTGATCCCAGACTTCTACATTTAGCACACAAGCTAACTAAAATAAGTTGGCAGTGATTCATGTAACATCCAGATAGTATAGTGAGTGGCTGATCATGCTCCCTCCCCCCAGCTATCTGTCCAGAATGGCTGCACAAATCACCCCTGTTATAATTTACCTCTGGGCAAGTTCTGTAGTAAGTTTGGTTATTGACTTTGGGTAAAGCCCATATTTGACCCTTCCTCAATTGAAGTTAAAGTAAAAAAAAAATAAAATAAAAAGTCCTTTCAAAGCTGAGGACCAAAAAAGATCTTCAGGCTAAAGGAAGAGACATTGTTTACATAACATTGCTTTGTTGTATCAAACACAGAAACAGGTAAACACCTTTTCATTTGCTAAATAGTAGCAAGGAGCTTTAATAGATCCTTCCTACAGTTCACTTAACTTACTGGATTATCAAAAAATATCTTCAGGCCCCATAGTAGTGATGGACATGGAATACTATAAAATCAAGATGCATCTGATGCTTGGAGATACAAAATTTTATGAGAAGATTGATACTCACACATTGAATGCAATTATGAATAGAGTTACAACCAAACTTGAAGTCCTATTACTTGAAGGGAAAATTAACGAAGAACTTTATAGATACTTTATTGTAGAACATCCCATCATACCTTGTATACAAGGGATGCCTAAGATTCATAAAGATGGGAGAGACCCCCCAATGAGACCAATTGTGGCCGGCAGAGGGTGGGTAACGGAACCTATATCCCTTTATCTAGAATACTTATTGAAACCAATTGTTAATAAGTATGAACACATATTGAGAGACACCAAACAGTTCTTAGTCATGTTATATGACAAGACACATGTAGTTAAGGAAGGAGAGAGGGATATATTAGTCACCCTAGATGTACAGTCTCTATTCACTGTCATTCCGAATTTGGATGGCATCACTTGCATTAGTAAATGCTTGGAGAAGGATGGTACATTCTCTATGAGCAAAATTGAAGTTATCTGTGAACTCATGGAGCTAGTACTTATGAACAACGTGTTTACCTTTGATAGCCAGATATACATTCAAAAGGATGGCGTAGCTATGGGCACTTCTTGTGCCAATAGCTACGCCAACCTTGTCATGGCATGTTGGGAGGTTAATTCTCTATTTGAGAACACTGCATTTCAGAATTGTGTCATTTTACACCCGTTTCGTTGATGACCTTTTTATCATATGGAAAGGAGACGAACAACAACTTTTAGAATTCCATAGAGATATAAACACCCACACGGATTATCTTAAATTTACAATGGATAATTCAATAGAATTGATATAATTCCTGGATGTTTACATACAGAGATTGCCTAGCGGCCTCTTGAACACAGGTGTGCATAGGAAAAGCTGCTATCGCAATCATTTATTACATCGCAGTAGCATGCATCCAGCACATATTTTTAACAACATTGTCAAAGGTCAAGCTATGAGGATATCTAGATTACATTCTGATAATATAAGCTTTGATAATAAAATGATTGAATTGAGGAATATGTTTTTGGATAGAAGTTATTCACCTGAAGAAATAGATGCTAACATGAAAGATATAAATGAGCTGAGGAAAGGTAGAGCGTTTCCATACTTTGCTAATAGAAATGATGGATGCAAAGAATTGGATATAGCAAATGATAGTAGTGATAGACTCAGGATACCAATATTCTACACACAGGACATTAGATATGTGAAGGACATTTATAGGAAGCACTGGGACATTCTTCTCACTGATCTAGATATATCAGGAGAGATTGATCATTCTCCTAAGTTCACATACAAAAATAAATATAACTTATATAGGATGCTATGTGGACCAAATAGAATATGTGAAACCGTGAGCTGTGTGAAAAGCAACATGACTAGGAAATGTAATAGATGCAACTATTGTAATTTTATCAAAGAAACAGATAGTTTTATACATCCGAACACAGGACAGGAATTTGTCTTTACAACTGGGGCCTCATGTGATACTACACATGTAGTCTATCTAGTGACTTGCACACAGTGTTGTGCGTTTTACATAGGCAAAACTGACCGTAAATTGAAAGAGAGAATCAGGGAACACCTATATAAGATTAGAGTAGCCTCACCATGCAGTGCAGTATCGAAACATGTTATTAATACCTCCATACAACACACGTTTAAGTTTCAAGTGATACAGGTGAATGAACCCACATTGAGGAGAGGTGACATCCAGAATTTAACTGAAGCAAAGGAAATTAAGTGGATAATCAGACTTAGAGCTGACTGTCACCCTGGCCTCAATGATAGGGTATCCATCAAACCCATGTTGAAATCCAGGCCACTACGTCATTAGCAACACACATTTTTACAACTATCCACCTACACCTTGACACTTTCATTCCGTTTTATCTAGTCATTTCCTATTTTCCTTCCCTTCTTTCCCTCACACCATTTCCCCCTTCTATCCTTCCTTCCACCCCTCCACATCCCCAATCCCCCCCTTCCCTGTTTTCCCCTTTTGCCCAGCATTCATTTAGGCTATTTGACATAGCACCATACAGCGTAAATCACTATTTCCATATACTATCATCAATACCTTTATATATACACATATACATATTTTTAATATAAATCTACACATATTTGTTCACATACATCATTTTTCATTAATGCACACACGTAATATCATAGTTCCACATCTCCGTTCCATTTTTCATTCGTATATGACATAGATATTTGGATGCATGTATTACACACATGATGTGTGGATGCATATATATTTTAGCCTTGTTGCAAAGAGAAATTATTATTTCTTTTTTACGTATAAAGCATTTTTTATCAGATTAATTGTTTAGGAATATAGTATGGCTGTACACACACATATATATATATATATATATATATATGTATATATGTTACATATTTTTATGTTCTATTCATGATTTTAGAAGTTGTCTATAATAAGCTATGCTTGAAATAAGGGCAGCACTTCATGTCCCTTTAATTTTTAAACAATGTATGCATTTTAATGGATTCAGGATGTGACATCATTGCATTTTTAATGTTTGTACATTTAAATGTTTGCACTAAGCTTTCTAGTTATTATTGGCCTGAAGAAGACCACCAGTTGAAAGCGCTTGCCGTTTTTATTTAATAAATATTTATAACCTCCGCTAAACGCTTGTATTTACTTGGTCGTGTATGACAAGCTATTGTTTCGTGGAGCGGTATTGTCAAGAGTTTGTGGCTGTGCTACTAGGAAGAGGAACACACCCGTTGGATTTGGGTGTCAGCAATTGCCTGCATAGGCTACTTACATCGAGGAGACACCTGAACTTGACTTGTATTGTACCTGGAACCTTATAGTGAACTACCTGGGATATTAAATTTACTCTGCACATAGCTTCCCACACGCTTTCTTTTTCTTTTTAGTCACAGTACATTTTGTGGGAAGTGGAATAATACGTGAGCGTTTTTTGGATTTCATTTTTATTATACACGCTGTTTGCTCACGTATATTCCATGGCAGAGTTAAAATCTATGGATACACCGATTGAACTTCCGTACACACCGGAAGTACTACTCAGTCAAAGGGAAACCAACAGAGAGAGCAAGACGAGGTTTCAAGACGTTATAACTGGTGAAGTAAATCCACTTTTGCAATACCATGCCCCTGTTGAGACAGACAATAATGGAACCTCAGAAAAGGAATATCATGGATTAACGACACTCGTACAGGAGATGAAAGGGGACTTTTTGAGACTCAAACACCTCCAGTTACAATGCCAACATTTCGAAGTGTGCATTGCACGCAAAATTATACCCAGGGGCCTGAGGATTCTTAAAATGCCCACTACAGGTACTGTTTATGAAGATCTACTGTGCATGTGGCAGCAGATTAACATTGAAACTAGCATAGTACTTTTTGCCTCAAGAAATTTCTTAGGGAAAATATTCAGAAACAACAACTAAGTTTATATAATATGTATCCTAAACAAGTTATAGATGTGTATATGGATAAAATGTTGGATAATGTGTTTATGTATGAAAAGAGATTATTACAGCAAAAACGTGATAAGATTAAGAGGGATACTGACGATTTTAAAAAGGGGAATGTCTTCACCTGGCCTAGGGTGAATAATACAGTGAAGAATTTCAACAACACCCCCCCAGATCCCCCTATACAACATAAAGACAGGAAAGGTAATAGCAATGGTGATGTTAATACAAAAGCTAACTTGTTACAAGGTGGTGGGAAACGGAACTTGGTGGTTACTGCAGCCATGGTACACCACGATGGCACAGACATACAAAACATGTCACCCATTAGCAATATACACAATATCTCTGTCCTTGAGGAAGCTAATACTCGTATAGACATATGTGAACATATTGAAACAAATAGTGATAGTACTAGCAAAGATAGCATTGAAGTGGGAAAGAAAAAATCAAATGTACCCTTGGATAGCACATCAAATAACGGCTTCCCCCATACAGCCCCTTTCCCCATTGCATCTCGATGGAGAGGTGGAGGGAGGGGGAGAGAACGGTCAATGAGCAGAGGCCGACAGAAAAAGAGGCCAGCAGACCATCTACAGTCAGGACCTACTATAAAGAAAATATGGCAAGGGAGCAAGAATCATTAATTTGGAATATATCCAAGAGAACACTTTCCTTGGATGAACGTTATGTATTAGAGAAAGGTACTACATTTATATCTTCAAAGAAAAGTGATATTACAGACAATATCATTGATCTTAAATTGTTTACTCGTAATTTACAGATTAAACTTGACTTCGCTGGTACTACATCAGAATCACATAAATTTAGGAAACCTAGTACATATGTTCCAAATAACCATCCATTGATAGAAGCATTTTCAAAATTGGTGGAAAAAGATCTATATGCAAATGATAGTACTAACAAAAGAAAGAAGTGGACAGGGAACCTTAACCCCGCACAGAGAAGAGCACTGAACAACTTAAGGAATGATGGTAGCATTATGTTAAGACCGGCCGATAAAGGGGGCCCCATAGTAGTGATGGACATGGAATACTATAAAACTAAGATGCATTCGATGCTTGGAGATACAAAATTTTATGAGAAGATTAATACCCACACATTGAATGCAATTATGAATAGAGTTACAACTAAACTTGAAGTCCTACTACTTGAAGGGAAAATTAACGAAGAACTTCATAGATACTTCATTGTAGAACATCCTATCATACCTTGTATACAAGGGATGCCCAAGATTCATAAAGATGGGAGAGACCCCCCAATGAGACCAATTGTGGCCGGCAGAGGATGGGTAACGGAACCCATATCCCTTTATTTAGAATACTTACTGAACCCAATCGTCAATAAGTATGAACACATATTGAGAGACACAAAACAGTTCTTAGTCATGTTATATGACAAGACACATGTACTTAAGGAAGGAGAGAGGGACATACTAGTCACCCTAGATGTACAGCCCCTTTTTACTGTCATTCCGAATTTGGATGGCATCACTTGCATTAGTAAATGCTTGGAGAAGGATGGTACATTCTCCACGAGCAAAATTGAAGTTATCTGTGAACTCATGGAGCTAGTACTTATGAACAACGTGTTTACCTTTGATAGCCAGATATACATTCAAAAGGATGGCGTAGCTATGGGCACTTCTTGTGCCAATAGCTACGCCAACCTTGTCATGGCATGTTGGGAGGTTAATTCTCTATTTGAGAACACTGCATTTCAGAATTATGTGTCATTTTACACCCGTTTCGTTGATGACCTTTTTATCATTTGGAAAGGAGACGAACAACAACTCTTAGAATTCCATAGAGATATAAACACCCACACAGATTATCTTAAATTTACAATGGATAATTCAACAGAATTGATATCATTCCTGGATGTTTACATTCAGAGATTGCCTAGTGGCCTCTTGAACACAGGTGTGCATAGGAAAAGCTGCTATCGCAATCATTTATTACATCGCAGTAGCATGCATCCAGCACATATTTTTAACAACATTGTCAAAGGTCAAGCTATGAGGATATCTAGATTACATTCTGATAATATAAGCTTTGATAATAAAATGTTTGAATTGAGGAATATGTTTTTGGATAGAAGTTATTCACCTGAATAAATAGATGCTAACATGAAAGATATAAATGAGCTGAGGAAAGGTAAAGTGTTTCCATACTTTGCTAATGGAAATGATGGATGCAAAGAATTGGACATAGCAAATGACAGTAGTGATAGACTCAGGATACCAATTTTCTACACACAGGACGTTAGATATGTGAAGGACATTTATAGGAAGCACTGGGATATTCTTCTCACTAATCCAGATATATCAGGAGTGATTGATCATTCTCCTAAGTTCACATACAAAAATAAATATAACTTATATAGGATGCTATGTGGACCAAATAGAATATGTGAAACTGTGAGCTGTGTGAAAAGCAGCATGACTAGGAAATGCAATAGATGCAACTATTGTAATTTCATCAAAGAAACAGTTTTATACATCCGAACACAGGACAGGAATTTGTCTTTACAACTGGGGCCTCATGTGATACTACACATGTAGTCTATCTAGCGACTTGCACACAGTGTTGTGCATTTTACATAGGCAAAACTGACCGTAAATTGAAAGAGAGAATCGGGGAACACCTATATAAGATTAGAGTAGCCTCACCATGCAGTGCACTATCGAAACATGTTATTAATACCTCCATACAACACACGTTTAAGTTTCAAGTGATACAGGTGAATGAACCCACATTGAGGAGAGGTGACATCCAGAATTTAACTGAAGCAAAGGAAATTAAGTGGATAATCAGACTTAGAGCTGACTGTCACCCTGGCCTCAATGATAGGGTATCCATCAAACCCATGTTGAAATCCAGGCCACTACGTCATTAGCAACACACATTTTTACAACTATCCACCTACACCTTGACACATTCATTCTGTTTCACTTAGTCATTCCTATTTTCTTTCCCTCACATCATTTCCCCCTCCTGTCCTTCCTTCCACCCCGCCACATCCCCAATTCCCTCCCCCCTTCCCTGTTTTCCCCTTTTGCACAGCATTCATTTAGGCTATTTGACATAGCACCATACAGCGCAAATCACTATTTCCATATAATTAAATAAAGACTTTGTGTATTTATTTATTTTGTGTACTCGTAGCATCTGCTGTGGTGACGGAATCTGTTCCTGCACAAGTCCCAAATAGTATCAAGTCACAGCATCAGTGTCCTCTGCTGTGAAGTTAGTCACCTGAGAAAAAAATAAGTACTTGCACTGGCATTTAAACACCATTGTTTTATTAAAAACTTGATCCCAGACTTCTACATTTAGCACACAAGCTAACTAAAATAAGTTGGCAGTGATTCATGTAACATCCAGATAGTATAGTGAGTGGCTGATCATGCTCCCTCCCCCCAGCTATCTGTCCAGAATGGCTGCACAAATCACCCCTGTTATAATTTACCTCTGGGCAAGTTCTGTAGTAAGTTTGGTTATTGACTTTGGGTAAAGCCCATATTTGACCCTTCCTCAATTGAAGTTAAAGTAAAAAAAAATAAAATAAAAAGTCCTTTCAAAGCTGAGGACCAAAAAAGATCTTCAGGCTAAAGGAAGAGACATTGTTTACATAACATTGCTTTGTTGTATCAAACACAGAAACAGGTAAACACCTTTTCATTTGCTAAATAGTAGCAAGGAGCTTTAATAGATCCTTCCTACAGTTCACTTAACTTACTGGATTATCAAAAAATATCTTCAGGCTAAGCAGGTAGGTGCACAGAGATTCCTTCTTATCAGGCATGTTTGCTAAACTGTAGCAAAGCGCCATAGTAGCTCCTTGCCACAATTCTTAACATACAAGCATTGACTGACGGACTGTTATTTATAATTACTGATGCTGCTTGCAGTGATCGATCAGTACCTCTCCTACAGAGACCGTCACACCTTAGGGCCTCCAACTAGGGCAGTCATTCATTCACACTACCCTTGTTGCAGCTTTATGTATGAGCATGGATTAATTTGCATATTGAATGATATGTACCTTATTGTTATATTCATGCATTTTGTAAATGAATAGTAAGGGACCAAGAATTGAACATTCTAGAACTCCTAAACTTGATTTAAATTCAGCAAGAACAGTCATAACAATTCTCAGGACAACCAAAAAACAGTCAACAAAAAGAACTGAAATTGTGTGCGTGTATATGTATATATGTATAATATACATATAGATATATAGCTATAGATATATAGTGCATGTTCTACAATTCTCCAGTGGCATAATGCTCATATATTTAAGTACTGCCTAAATTATTTATCTCCGCTTTGAAGACATTACGTCAGCTATTATGTTGTGTATATCAGACATGTTTTACTTTTTTAACACAGCCGAGTTGTACTCTGTAATTTGTAATTCTTTTAACTGTGGTGCTTTCCTCAGCAGGCATCCACTGGAAGGGGGCTGTACTAGAAATGAGTATACAAATTAGTTAATTAAGCAGCTCACTAATCCTGTCAGGGATTTGCTGTGGCAGTGTTTTGTGCACAAATCTGTTACTGTGATGTTTCTGAAAATCTGGGATGCCCTACCACAGAATAGTTAAATTTAACACTGCATCTTTATGTAGGAAACGTGGCTGTTGTGCATTAAAGTGTTCAGGTGGCCTGAATTGCCTAATATCTCAAACTCTTGCACCATTACTTTGCCATCAAGTTGCCACGTAACACTAACAGGCTTGCCTTGTCTGGTACTCTTAGATGGTGCTTTTCCACAACTAACCTTCATTATACAAATTCACGTCTTACTCTGTTAGCTCAGATCTGTGATTCATACTGCATTGGCTTTTTCAAGTTTTACATGGCTAACATTGGCCATTTTCTTTAAGAACTCTCAAGAAGTGATTGAAAGAAATGCTAAAATTTGTTCTGCATCAGTTTGTCATGTACCCCTGGAATAACCTGACTTCTGCTGGAGTCTAAGTCTTGGCAGTGTTACTTTCTTTCTCAGTATTTTAGTTTGTACTTTCCCTACTTAGGTGCTTCTTCTGAGTTGTACTTGTTTAACTTGTGTTGTGTTTCGGCTATTCTGCTTACTTTTTTTGTGTGTGTGGGGGGTATGCTGTGAGTTAGTCTTCTGTCATGTATTATGTCTCCTATTGTTTGTTAATGTTGCTTATTTCTAGTGCTGTTTTTTAATTTTGTTTTATGTTTTTATGTACTTGTGATTAAAATGTGTGTAGCACTTTTTTTTGGGCCTCTGCTAAATGTGTTCAGGCCAGATGTACAGTCACAAGAAATATAAATAATGTGTACAGGCAGTGCTTTTCCACGTGATCTTTTCTGCTGTAGTCTTTATTCCATTAGGTGACATAAACTGAGTGGGTTAGTTATCCCTCACTTCTCCCAAGATATGGGTGTGGTATTTTTCATATCTTCTGTCTTTCCTTCATTGGTTTCTCCCATAACCCCTGTACTGTTTCATATCCAGATTGATGCCTAGTTACATATATGCTGTTGTGCGTTGAGCTGGTGACTGATCAGTGTATGGCAAAAGGCTTGTTTTACAGTATGAAATAATTGGTTTCAAACTGTAATCCCTAGAAGCCAAGGTCCTGACATAAGCTTTGCTTGCATGCGAAATGCACTTATTGCAGAATGGAACCCAGGCAGTATTCTGATGGGGGTCCTGTAGCTATGTAAGAGGGGTGTCTCAGCTGTTCCTCTATCACTGCTGTTAAACCTCCAACACAAGAAACATCTTGCAGGAAGGTTCCCGTGTTGCAGTGCTTTTTAAATGTAGCTTATCCACTTCACTCCATGTAAATGTTAGAAGTAATGGTAGTAATTAGTAGTTTTAGTAATAAAACACCTGGAGAACACTGCAGACTGAACAATTAATGGGGATGCGTCTTATATGCTTTCCATCAGATGACTTGTATTGCACTGTCAAGGATAAAATTGAAGGAAATGACTATTGTCCAAGACAATTTGCCATGACAACTTGTTCGGTAGCAGACTATGCAGTAACAGAAGCAAAGCCCAGGGCAGTGTCTTTAGGCTTACAGGAAATAGGAACAAGGTATCCACCTTACAATGCAAAAACAGATCATGGGAAACTGTCTGTTGTCGCCTACTAAAGCATTCCTAAAATTCCCATAGGATAACTGCCTCATCATGCCTGTAGTAGTTACAGGGTTGATGTGAAAATTAGAGGGTCTCTTTTAGGCACATATATAAAGGGGGAGAATTACATTTGGCAGTTTACTTTTAGTGCTGTGGATTATGCACTGCCACTATGTGGAGATGCAGAGTGGATAATTTTTGTGATACTCCTTTCAGAGGAGCAGAAATGGAGGCCTCTTTCATTCTGCACATATTGTACTTGCTGCTGAATTTGAGTGTGACCATGTGTGTAGCTGTATTGTGTGGTGTGTCTGTCTGTCTGTGTGTATATATATGTGTGTGTATGTGTGTGTAATCAAATGTTGAACACGTTACAGAGACAATCAAAACATAAAAAACTATTTATGCAAGCATACCCAAATACTTGAAAAATAGTAAATACTTTAAGAACCCCACAAAAACATACAGAAAACATTTTCTGCATGGGATGAGCTCCTCAGCACCTCCAACATCCCCAGCCATAAATATACAAACTCTCTAGTCACACTAAATGGAAAGGAGAAACAAGCCTTGAAATGGGACTAATCAGCACGCACAAAAAAACACAGGAGCAAGGATTACCAAAAGAAAAAAAAAATACGAGAGCTACAAAACAAAACCCTCAACATTAAAACCCTACCTAAAACAAAATAAAACCACCCAGCACTAAAACTCACTCTCCACTATAAACTACATAAGAAAATACATGTCACTTGGGCATTATTACCATTCAGACATACTGCAGTTCATTTTGTTTTCTGTTCAATCAGTTTCAGTACATAAAAATCTATTAGATCAGCTGTGCATTCACATATACCACATGTGTGGCTGGGTGGGACTGTGTGTGTGTGTTAGGGGTAGGTAAGGGGATAGAGTAAACATGTGTGAGATTGTGAGCACCTAGAATTAGGATGGTGGATAGATTTAGTGTCTGTGTATGTGTACATGGTGAGTGTTTGAGCTGTATTGTGTCAGTAGTGTTATGGGAAGGGCTGTTTTAAGGTAAGATGCATGTTAGTGTTCGGAACTTGGTCAGGGTTATCAGATATCACTAAGGTGGAGAATGGGGTGAAACGTGGGTGTTTTAATTCCTTTAGTACTTCCACAGCCCTTTTAACTGCCACTGATACCATTTAAACTATCTGAATGAAAGCCACATCTCTGAGGGTCTATTTGTAGATATGACTGAGGACTTTTAAATGGTCAGCAATGACTTTCTTCTGCCTAAGCAAGAGAAATTAAATTGGAGATATTGTGTTGTTGGCAAAATAACTCCTTTCAGGTTTGCAACTACTTAACACTGAAGTCTCCTCCTATTTTTATTCTTTATGAATAACCTTTCCATTGACCTCCAAAATGGCAGTCAGGTAATGTATGCTGATGACGTACTTCTGTTATGATCCAACAGTAGCTACAATGGGAAAGCTACAAGAAGACTTCGCTTAACAATGCAAGTGATAGCTTCTCATTAATCACGAAAAAAAAATATATGATTTTTTTCTCAACTCTTAAAAAAAAAAAAAAAATGATTGCCCAGTATTTCTCCTATTCACTGATCTCTGTGGTAACACTTCCAAATTAGCAGAACACGGGGATACCTAGACCTTATTCTTGACACAGCTCTTTCCTTTGTAACATGCACTAAAACACTCTCTCACTCACTCTCAATAACAAAGACTGAGTACAAGTGAAACTTTGTAATAGGTTCACTCATCTTCTCTCTCCAAGAGCCAGCTTATCTGCTGCTAAAAATGTTTCAGTTCCATAGCAGATATATGGTCTCCCCTTTCTTGTTTTACACTCAAATGTGTATAGAGTAGAAATTATAGAAAATGTAGGTAAATTCATTCTCCTAGCAGATCCCTTGTTTCATCACTGTAAATTACTGGAAAACACCAACTGGCACTCAGTGGCTAATAGGGCAATCATTCTGCTATGCACACACAGCTTTAAGTTTCTAAAGAAGGTTACTCTTCCCCACTAAAAAGGAAATTTCCCACACAAAAAAAGTGCTATGATCTCAGAAGTATACAAGACAACTCCCTCGCTCTAGTTCACCCACCAGTCAAATCTGCTGTGGGTGAAAAAACATTTCTACATACTGGAACTACCTACCTAAAGAAGTCCAATACTGACAACCCTATGAAGGAAAAAAAAAATAAAGATAATCTCCTCTGTGAATCGTCGTACATTTACTATCACAGAAGTGCTCGATGGTTACAACATTTGCCTTCTGTATAGCGGTAAATGCCTAAAACATTTGCCATCTGTTACGTGATGCACCATTCCTTTCATTCTCTCTGATTCCAGCTAAAGCGCAGTTCACACTATTATGTGATATGTATTTATTTTATAGTGTTCATATTGTCTGGTATTTTTGTAAATTCTCTTCACCAGAAAACGAATGTGTATTGATCTGTGAGCCAAGGTCATGACTGAAAAGGGTCAGTAGAGGAGTTCACCCACCTGTTCAACAAATATTAATTTTTGGGACCATTTCTCAAGTAACCGGGGTGTTGTGTTTATGCTTCCTAGCAAGCAAAAAAGTGTTGATGCATGTTCCATTAAATGTATCTAAGCTTTAGAGAAGCATTTAAATGAGATATGTGGACACGCTATTGTATAGTGTAACACAATAGTCGTATTGCTTAAATCATGATGGGCTGACTTGATACTTTGACACTGTTTCTGTCTTTAATCATGGGGCCAAGAAATGGTTAACATGTCTTAGTGACTACCTGGAGAGGTAAACGGTCACTTAATATGGGACAGCTTTCTTCCCATGTGAACAGAAAATTAATGCAATACTTAACTGTTCTCTGCAGGAGAGTGGAAATAGAACAACACAGTACATTTCTGCACAAAAATAAATGATAAAATTGTGTTGCCTATCAGGTTACATGCTGTCCATCTCTGCCATTATCAGGAGCCCAGGAAGACAGCATTGATTGGGTGTCTTGCATCTGTCTCCTTTACTACTAAGTTATAAGATTAGATCTTACTGGTCTGACATAACGTTTTGGTTAAAAACTGATGCCTGTTTGTGCAAAATAGATTGACAGTCTTCCCACCTCCCAATGTCCTTCCTATTTCCCCTTTGCACGCTGGCTTCACTTTCTCCTTCTGTTTAGTAATCTCAGAGTAAAGGAACTCACTCAGAATACTAGAATGCATATGCCTCTATATACCCAATTCCCAATTTTCTCAGTTTCCTTGTTTTTGTTCTTATCCTGCTGCCTTACCTTCATGTCTGTAAAATTTGCTTCCATTTTTATTCCCTTGGCCAAGTTATTTTTCCATACCTGTTTTGGTGCTTCTGACCTCCAAAGCTGCTGTCCTCATTGCATCCTTCTAGCTTTACCTGAACTTCCACCCTTTTTCCTTCTGTTCCCATTAAGAAACATCTTAAAGACATTACAGTGAGTTTGTGTATTTCCTTGAAAGTCCTACTTTTTTGGAGCTACAGCACCAGTATCTGTGGGTCTTGCACTTTGTAGAACAAGGCCATGCTGCCACTTATCAGACTGCTAGGATAGCAAGACTATACAGAGTATTCTTCATTCAAAAAAAAAAAAAAGCCTCCCTTTCCCATTTCCTTAGTCTTCCTACACCACACTACGTTTGTTACTTTACATGTAGCTCTGCCCATCCATCCTTGTCCTCCTGTCCATTCTGAACAGCTAGATAGCTTTGAATGGTCATGTCCCAGTCCTTATTAATATTTGCCTGTTTCTCCATTCTACACACTTAAGTTCTCATGTAGATCCTTAAAGACAACAATTCCACTACTGACTAGCGGAGACAAGACTGCAGTTTGTACTGTGCCAGTTTTTGTGACAGAATTATTGTAAGACAAATCAACTATTGGCTAATAAATTACATTGTAAATTCTAAACATGTTATAATTTGACTTCTTGACCACGAACAGTTGAAGAAAATAAACTTTTATGTCTCTTACCACAACGCTGTCTTTTCTTTTTTTGTAGTCCTCCTCATAGTACCCCATGTTTATTTCTTATCTTGCATTATCCTAAAGTTTATGTATTTTCAGTGCACTACTCGCAGGTAAAAGGTTTATTACAGAAACTAGAAAGATCATATAACCCCGTCCTTCCCATTCGATAACCCGAAATGTTAACAGTTGGGTAGCCATATTCTTTTTCACTTATTTATTTCTATAACCTCATAATTCCACATTTAGAATTGAGGGATAATCTTTGTTCTAATAATTGTACTATTCTTAAAGATTCCCCCACTATCCACTGACATTGATTTGTTTCAGCCTTTAGTTAAAACATGTCCTCTGGCAAAAAAAAAAACTTGAAAAACTTGTGTAGAAAACATTTTTGAGTATATTAAGTATAACGTATACTGACAGATAAACAGTGTAGTTTTAGGACCAGTTATGTAACACCACAACTGTTCCATTCACCTTAGCAGATCAGTTATATACCAGTATGGGTAATGGCAAACTCACAGGTGCAATTTCATTAAGACATTACAAAGACTTTTGATGCTGTTCACCACACTTGTTATATACCAAAAAAAAACCTCTTAAATTGTGATTTGTCCAGTGAAGTTTCCCAATGGTTTATAAACTACCTTTTAAAGGAACTCTTAAGATTGAATATAATTGTACTACCATAACAGTCAAAACAAGGAGTTCTTCAGGGATCTGTGCTTGACATTCATACTTTCTCTAAGTACACCAAACACTGTACCTTCCTTGTTTCTTAAACCACTTCCTAACTTATTGAGCTACCTCCTTTTCACTTCTGCTTTACCTCTTAGTCCATTTCCTCTGAAGTGCACATCTACATTTGAATGCATTTATTACATGATGTGAATTTCTATACAGTAAATATGATGTAACATTATATTTTGCTTACACAGCGCAAGCATTGCATATTTCATGCAAACATTGCTGGAATATTTTGCTTAAATTTGTTTACCACTGTAAATACTTGGAAATGTAACTATAACACTAATGTTTTACTTAAATTGTTTACTTTTGGTTGTAAATCCCAGGCTGAGCCTGAAAAGGGATCCAGTGAAATCTGTGTCCTACCCCAGTCAAGCGATGAAATAAGTCTCTGTTGGGACCTGTTGCACCTGTGTCTTATATGCATATAACATTGTTATAACTACAGTCCCAAATCACACTAGTTTTAAGATTGATTTTGCCTTAATTTGGAACTGGCTATGTATAAATAAGTTAGCTGCCAATACAAATGGTGTACAATGTTGCTGATGGGCACCTGTCCAGTATGCACAACACTAGCAATGTTGTTGTGGCTGACCATAACTGGGAATCATTTCTGCAGTAAAATTGCAATGATATCTTGATATTTTATTAGATGAGTTTGTCTTTTTACCCATATACCGAAACAGGCAAAGTCCTAAAGCAATGCATTGTACCTTTGTTTGGTGTAAAGTCACTGTAACACTATTCAAAGAAATAAATGTTTTTTTTATTAATTTCAAGAACTAAATTTTTGTTGAACTGATTGACAAGTAAACTTTTACAAGAGAGGTAGTGCCCAGCACTTCAGAGAAAACTCATTTTTAAAGGCATTTCTTATTTGTTGTGATACAACTCAGAACCTCTGTTTAGTGTCATAGGAAGAATATCTGGCAAATAACCACGACAGCCATCAGATGCCCAGCCATGTACACCTTTAAGTAGATACACTTAAACGTTTGTGCCCCTCTTTTCGAGCACTTAATGGTGCTCACCTCCCAAATCAAGAAGGCCCAGGCATATGAGCAGCCTAGTGTTAATTTGTTGCTACCATCCAGTCCTCAAGACTCTCCTTAATGGTAGTCAAAGTAGTATGTTATTTGACCTATAGAGGCAACTTATTCCATAAACTGGGAACACATTGAGGAGATAAATTCCTAAATTCAATGAGTCTTGTTTATTTGTGGATACAGACTCAAGGCCCTAGTATGGGTGTTTTTGGCCCCGTTGGTTTTGCAAAGAGATAGGAAGTTAAACAGGGTGGGTCTTTTATGGCTCAAAAAGCAAGACGTGGATCACCTCTGAGAAGCCTGTAAGCTAGTGAGAACAAGGAGAGTTGCTAATCTATGGGAATAGCTGAATTTAAGGCCTGTCATTTTCTTGTTAAGATATCTTTAGACCCTTTCTAATTAAGCATTATGATTTGATGTATATATAGAGGCCACTGTGGTGCAGCGGTTAGTGTTGCTGCCTTACAGCAAGAAGTTCTCCTGTTCGATTCTCGGCTGGAGCGCCTTCTGTGTGGAGTCTGCATGCCCTCCACGCTGTCGAGTGACTTTAAAGACCATGCAGGTAGGTGTGTGCATGAATGGGTGTGCCTTCTTTGAAGTTTGGGTGTCGGGCTGGCAACTTGGCACCGTAGAAATCCACTGCCAGTCATTAGCTGACCGGAGTTCCGCTGTGGCTACCCCTAACTGGGAAAAGCCAAAAGACTTTGTATACCCAAAGGGGCATTATATTTGGTGATGAATCTAATAAGGGAAGAGTACATTAGCAGGAAGATGACTTTGAATCTTGAAGGTATTTCCTTGGAAATTAGCTGGACCAGATGGAAATATTCCCTGTCTATGGTGGAAATAAGATGATCAAAAAGTATTCACATTAGAACCTTGGTCTCTTATGACTGTCTGAACAGGAGTACCATTTGTAACATAAGAATTAGGAATAGCGTTTTTTGTTGAATGTTCTTATGCTTCCATTTTTTTGTGTTCAGCTTGAGCCTATGCTTTGTTTAGTGTCAGCGGCTGAGGGGATAACAATGTAGATGAGTGCAACTTGGGCAAACTTGATCAACCACATTTCTGGGATGTTAAACTGGATGTGTGTAAAATGAATACCAAACAGAAGAGTGCCCAGCACTAATCCCTGTGGTATTCCAACAGTTACAGTTTTATGTTTGCAGAGGGTACCAGGAACTTTTACAACCAGGGATCTGTCAGGTAGCAGTTTCTAAAGTGGGTAACGCAGGGGGTTTACATTTCAGTCTGTATACATTTTTACCAATGCTAGATCGTTAGACAAGTGTGACTTGCACATTTCTACAACTTCTGAAAACACACACACACACACACACACACACACACACACACACACACACACACACACACAAGATTGAGGTCTAGATTGTCTGTGTAAATGAGTTTTGTTATATGTTCCATGGCTTTTTGTTACAAGGCTGATGGTCCTAAAATTGCCTGGCTTTATAGATGGGCTACTGTGGTGTAAGAGTTACTGTGGGTATTCTCTAGACATCAGGTGCAAAGCCTGTGGGGAAAAGCTAAGGTTAAAATGTTTAAGTAGAGATACTTGGATTCTGCATACTTTGCACTGATGAGAATGAAATATGATATGTTGCTTGGTCCCATGGAAGAAGTATTTTTAGTGTTTGAAAGAGATTTTAAGACCTCTTCCAAAGTGATTACAGGGAAGACTAACTTTTCAGGGATACTGGGGGCAACAATGTGGTTATGTGGGGTAAAGTAATCACTAAATGTGCTTGTGAACATATTGGCTATAGCCTGAGGATTGGAATATGTGGTATTGTTACAGATGTTCTTAGTCATTGTTGCAGTACTAATTGGGTCTTCCAGCCATGTTGAAGCCTGCATCTGGCCTAGTTTCCTGAGTCTTTGCATCATCCCTGGCCAACGGGCATCAAGGTCACTGCTTTAAGAGACGCTGACACATTTCCCTCTGCCTGCAGTCCATTTCAGTAAATTACACAGCTTGTTCCTTTACTGCATACTGTCTTACGCAGGGTCACAGCCAGTGCATTTCTTTTGACATCCTTCTCTGAGCAGCTGTGAAACATCTCTGACAACCACTGTTGGAGTAAGTCCCTCTGTCATTGCATAATAAAAGAGCATGCCTTTTATTTTAAACAGATTCAAGGTAGCTGTATTTTAACTAAGATTTGTTCCCCTTTTCATTTCTCCACAGTTTACCTAAGCGCAGTCCCTACACAGTGTTCCAAAAATGATTACCCCCTCACCTTCCAATTTATTTCTGACATAACGATGTCATAAACCAGAGGCACTCAGGAAGTAGGCTTTGGGAGAGCCGGTGTTCTATGCAGAACAAATGAATTTGCACAGTCTGCTGTAAGCCTTGGAAGGTAACAGGAATGAAAGTTTTAACAACCAGACGTATTTATCAGTGAAATTGTTAATGAGCTGAAGTCTTCATCTTCAGCAAGATGTTAGTGCTGTTTTATTGTATACTACTCCTTTCAAATTTCATTGCACAGAGAATGTGCAACAAAGTGCTCATTAAGCCGTACACCCCCTTTTTCTGTAAAATATGAAGAATTATGATATTTTTTTATTCTTCCTGTACCGTACTCATTGCATTTTTTTATCCCCTCCCCCCACAAAAAAAGCATCCACAGACCTACTGGGCTCTTACTAATGAACAAAAGGATACAAGTAAAGAAATGATTGATATTTGGAATTGTTTCTTCTTCACTGTAATTTGGTTGATTTGAACATGACTGGGAAACAGCTCCCTTTACAGTAGGGTTAGTACATGACAGAAAGTGCTATGCCAGTGGCTTGCAAACACCAGAGATGAGCTGTATGCAGATTGTATGAAAAAAGTAAAAATACTGTACCAGCAAAGGTCCGAATGGCAAAGGCACTTTTTCTCATAAACACATGGCCACACTCAGCTGCTGTGGCATGCACATTTGTCTATTTTGGTTGAATTCAGCTGTGCATCTCTAACGTGTGGCTGTTACAACAAATTAAGTGTTGTACAAGTAATATGAAGCGAAACACATCTGAAGTGCAGCACTGGGCAGTTGAAGGGGTGGATTTAGCGTGCATCTTTGCAGGGTGAAGTAATATGTGGAAAAAAGTGACCAAGCTTCTTTCAAAGCAAATCAAACTTGAAAAGAAAATAAGTTCATATCTGATTGTATTACCTGCATTCATTAATTCATAGCTTAGTAAGACACTTAAACCACTGCAGGGTCACAGAGGTGTCACCTATTTCAGAACTCAATGGGGACAAGGAGCAGAAGGTCATCCTGAGCACAGTGTTGCATGAACATACACCTACCTGCAGGCACTTGAGAGGAGTGCAAATTCACCTTCAGTGAAAGGGAAGTAATTTCATGCATTGTGAAGACTTTTTAGAGAGTGGCATAACCATCTACCCCATCACTATTAAGTCTTTCTTCCCTCTGTGTCCACTGCAAGAAAATACCGACAAGTTTTTCACTGGGCAGAAGTGTCTTGCTCATTTGAGATTTTGCATAGCTTCAGCATTCCTAACAACAGTAATTCTGTGTACTGATTTTCAATTTTTGAAAGATCAAGATGAATATAAAACCATCTCCGATTCCTCGCTTCTCCTTTAAGATTAAGTCTGCAGAGTGTGGCATTCTGTTTCGGTCTATCCCAGTAGTGCCCTTTCCTTTGAGACTGGATTTTAGAGTCCAGTTTCATCTTAAATATTGCTAGTCTTGAAACCCTTTGAGAACGAGGTATGAAAGCTTGCCTATCTGTTGGTCACCTCAGGCCATTTGCAGACATGCCCTTTTTGATCATTGCATTTTACTTAAAGGAAAGTATCTTTAACATTCCTCTCTTAGAACATTAAAAATCATAGCAGTGAGGATAAAAAGAGGTGTACTTATTTTTCAGAGTAGAAAATCTTCAAATGCATTTCTAATTAATAATTGTAAAATATTGGTTTCTATTTACAAAGCTTTTCTTCCCCAGGCCCTTGCAAAAAAGGGGCTATTTCAACAAAAACATACTTTTCCAGGTAATCAAAAGTAAATAAAATACATTGATGAACCTTTATATAGGCTTATTTAATTTATTTAGTAATGTCTGTATCCTTAAACAGGTCCAGCTTTATCTGATGCCAAGAATCATAGCACTGTGCCTATTTTGTAGCAGCTGACAAATATGATAACCATGATGCCTTGGTGCAGCACCCCCACCACTTCCTTTGAATAAGGTCCGGTAACATTTAGTTCATTTGTTTTTGTTAACCTGGAATTTCTTACAGGGTTTGATCCATTTTCAGCAGAGTTTCTGGGAGAAACACTTTAAGATACATAAAACTACTACACCATTGATTCCTTTGTTTCTCACATTGTGTGTGTGTGTGTGTGTGTGTGTGTGTGTGTGTGTGTGTGTGTGTGTGTGTGTATATATATATATATATATATATATATATATATATATATATATATATATAGTATTATATATATATATATATATATATATATATATATATATATATATATAATATTCAAAAAAGCGTTGGCATCCACAAATAGTCATTAATCCAAATCTAGCAGGGTGCCAAAAGCCATAGGATTCCACCACAAAAAATGGGAACGAATGAGTGTGCGTAAAGAATCCAGCACATGTAAAAACAATTACGAAATGCCATTTCGTAATTGTTTTTACATGTGCTTTGGATTCTTTACGCACACTCATTCGTTTCCATTTTTTGTTGTAAATCCTATGGATTTTGGCACCCTGCTAGATTTGGATTATTGATAAAATATAATATATATATATATAATATAATTATATATATATAAGATGTGAATGGGTGGATGGGATTTTTTAATTTTGTTTTACATTTTATGTAACTACTTTTATGCCTACTACTTCTGCTGATGTCTATTGTGAGAATAGGTGGGAAAGGGATGATTTAATTTGTATTGCATTTTATATAATTCACATTTATGCCTACTGTTTCTACTTATGGATTTGTTTAAGAAAATGCGGTTTTTATTTCCATGCTTTTTTTTATTCCCTGTTATTACTCACCCAGGCTGAAAATGGTCCGTTATGGTTAACACACTACTCCGAAAGAGAAAGCAAAGTAAAACATGAAACGCAAAATATGTATACTGAAACAAACCTTTACTTTTTTTTTTTCAAACTAATTTAGACTTAAAACTTCACAGGACCTTCACAGATATTAAGTATGGGCACATTGGTACACTTCCTGAAATGTATAGCATACAGATTAGGACATTACTAAAAGACTGAATTATTGTTTAGCTGAAAATAAACATAGGACATTCTGAGGAAGCGGCAAGCTTGGTACTGAACTATTGTGTATAAAAATAAATGAGATTTCATTAAAACAAGTCTTATAAAATGTGCATAGGTTTAAATGGAGATGACAAGAAACAACTGTGTGAAAGATCAACCTGCCAAACAGTGTGTGAATGTGACACAAAACCTGTAATTTGGCTTTTAAAAAAAGCTGTGTATATATATATATATATATATATATATATATATGTGTGTATATTAGGTGGGAATAATAACTTATCATAATGGCTACACTTTCCATATTTTTGTGCGTGAATGGCCTCACATATATAGACAAAAAAGTAAGAGTATTAAGGGGACAGAACCTAGATGGCCAAGTGAAAGCAGCAACTCTGCAGTAAAATAAAAATAAACAGCAAACTATTTACTTCTAAGGAAAACTACTTCCCATACTATTTTATATTAATATAAGTTTAGTTGACTCAGAATTTTGTGAAGTTTCATCAACTTTTTCCTGTCAGAATCTGTTGGGAGACTTATTGTCTGGTGGAAAAATGAGTAGTTCTAATCATTCCCATTCTGACTCTTCTCTGAAGAAGGATAATGCAGCTGGTGACAACAACACCTCAGCAGTTGACTCTTAAAATTAATGGTTTACAGGAGAACTTATAAAATTTAACACAGAACTGCTCAAAGCAAACTTTTTAAAGAAATGTTCCAACAGCACCAAACTAAAGTATCTGACATTTAGAAGGCTCAAAATGACATGAAGGGAAGATTAAAGGAGGAAGAAACTTAAATAGAATATTTGTTAAAGCAAAACACCTGTTTTTTAAACAAAATAGACAACCTCAAAAACAGAAAAAGGAGATGCAATTTAAGAATATTCAGTTTATCAGAAAAAAAAAACAGAACGAGATGACCTAGTTACTTTATCTTCTTGGATTCCAAAATTATTAAACCTGCAGGAATTACTTTTTTATGGCATGGAAAGAACACACAGAGCTATAGGTTTACCCATGCCTTCTAGTTCAGCTCCTCCTCCAACTCCACCTCCAAGGTCTGTAGTAATAAAATTCCTTTTTTTCACTGATAAAGACTTGATTGATTTTTAAAATAACATGGGGAAAAAATTCCAAATAGAATGAGAAAAAAAATGCTGGCCTAGCTGCATTAAAATAGAATGAGGAAAAAATGCTGGCCTATTGTGAAAATACTCAAAATGGAATCAAATCTCAAATAATTTTCCTTGCTAAAATAAAAATTCATCTAGCAAATGGTATTGGACAGTTTAGAAGAAACTTCTTCCTTCATAAAGAGCAGTAACCTTTTCCCAACTAATGAAGACACAGACTGGACATCCCCACCTTAAAAAGACCTCTTGAGAAGAACTCCTGGTCTGACACAGAAGAATAATTAACAACAAAAAAAAATGTAACCTCTAACAACACAAAGACTATGAAAAACTCCAATGCTTAGTAAAATTACTTTCTTATTCCTTAGCATTGTCATACCAAATAGTCTCCATAGCTTCCATTCACGTTTAAGCAGTAAGTAAAGGGAATATTAGAAGGAAATGAAGTTGAAAGTTGTGAGAAAAATGGAGTATGTGCACGTATATGTATAAAATGTATGTGTGTGTGTGTAAACTGTCATTAGAGACAAGGCTCCCTGCACCACCCTAGTAATGGGTACTAAAGCTAATGCTGCCCCTTCCCTCACTCCTAATCCTACATCTTAACATCATTAAAACCTTCCCATAATACTGCCACTATACAGACTAATTTGAGGGAAGTGTTACAGGGAGGGGTTTTAGTTTTAATATCAGGAGGAAATAGTTTTCCTCTCTTAATATTGTTGCCTTTTTTTTTGCTATTGTGATGATCAAACTTTTGTTTATATATATATATATATATATATATATATATATATATATATATATATATATATATACATATATATATATATATATATATATATATATATACATACATACATATATCTATATATATATATACATACATACATATATCTATATATATATATATACATACATATATCTATATACATACACACACATTTAAAAGTGACTGGTACTTCATTCATTTGGACTTCCAGATTTAATATAAGATGACAAACATACATTTATCACCTCGTTTCTCCTTTGAATAGCCAAACTGAGTCATTTGTCTCCTCCATTTCTCTTTCAACCTTCTCAGTGGAAAAACAAATCCTTATAATTCATACATCTTCATATTATTAGACTTTCACTGCAGAGCTATATTAGTCCTATTATTTCTCTATTCTTAAGTTCTAGGCTAGTTAGATAATGAATGATAGTCTAGTGGATCTTATATTTACTAGGCTAGGAATTTATGAATTCCATGTATTTAATAGAATTATTCTGTTGGTGTATCACAATTTTTCCTTTTTTCATTTTTATCTTGCCTGAAATATTGTTGGATGTTCATCGTGTTACCCTGCTGCAGTCATCACACTTGGGTTATCCTGCCGTCAGGCAGTCCGGCAGTCGGCCCGAATTCCAAAGTCTTGTTGCTGTCACTTCTTCCTTGACGTCAGAGCGCCAGGGGTATATCCGAGGCATCCGACACCATTTTCTTCAGTCTTTCTTGCCACGCGGTGCCTGAAGCAGAAGCAGTTCGCAAGTGCCGGTTGGCCGACACCTGAGATTTTCGAATCAAGTTTCAGTCCGAAGTCTTCAAAGCTAAGTACCCCGTTGGGGAACCTTTTCTTGCCTCAGTCCGATGTCAGAAAAAGTTAGCAATTACATTTCTTGTGGGAAGCAAATACCTCATAAGGACTTTCATTCTTTTTGTATACCTTGCCTAGGCCCAGACCACGACGTCACTGGTTGTCGGTTTTGTGCTAGGTTCAATAAGCGAACTATAAAGCGACGCTTTGATTTTGCACGACACTACTTCGGTAGAAAATTTAATTGCACTATGCCGTCAGAGCAACCGACTACCGGCGTGCATAAAAAATGCAAAGATAAAGACAGGCAGCCTAGATCCAAGCCAGACTCTGAGGCCGCGGCTGGGCCGGTCGCCGGTTCTCCGGTTTTCAGTGAGGCGACTACGCAGCCCCTGGCTACCGCTGAATTGGATCCCCAGACCGCTTCGGATCCCCCAGCAGAGAGTTCTAGGCCGACACAGCCATTTTCTTTAAGCCCTACCAACGACATTGCAGTAGGGGAAGCCGGTGCTGTAGAAACACCTTCGGTTTCTGAAGGGGTCTTCAGACCGACTACTCTCACCATAAAATCTTATGCTAAGCTTAAGACTCCTCTAAAACCAAAAAAGCCCTGCACTTCAGTCTCCAGGTCAAGACCCTATGCCTAAGAAACAGATGCTTAAAATGGCTGAAGATTTGATTTCTTTGATCAGGGGTTCCCACCCCCCCCCCGACAAAAGGCCTAGGCAAGAGGAGGATTATGCCTCCTCTGATCAAGTGTCTCATTCCTCAGTCTCCTCTGAGGAACAGGATTACTCCTTTCCCCCTTATGAAGATGAAGACTCAATTCCCTCAGCTTCTCCCCCTGAAGATTATTCCTTTGGGGAAACCTTACATACCATGAGGGAACATTTCCACTGGGAAGGTCAGGACTACTCCGACTCAGAGAAAAGGCTCCGAGAGTTTCTTTTACTCCCCCAGCACAGACCACTTGCTATCCCCCCAGTTTTGGACATTGTGAATGATGTTTTCTTAGAATCTAGTCTAAATCCAGATTCTCTGCCTCCTGCTCCAGCCAAACCAGGTAGATACTATAGAGTGACTGACTCACACAAATTCCTTTACAAAAGCCCTGTTGCTGATCCAGAGACAATCTCCCAGGGTCCCAAAGGGGCTAAGGCTTCTATGGCTAAAAATCCTGTACCCTCAGAAAGGGACTCCAGAGCACTAGATAGGTGGGGGAAGAAGGTTTACACCTCAGCTACTCTAGCTATGAGAGCACTAAATTGTCAATTTCACATGCTTAAATACCAGCAATTCCTAATGTCTCAAATAAAACAAAAGATGGGCACGCACCCTCAACAGTCTGAATTCAAGGAAATGCGAGATCTGTTGCATGCAGCTGAACAGGTGGGCAAACATACTTTACAATGTGGTTTTGATGCTTTGCAAGCTTCCTCTAGAGCAGCTGTTACTAGATTTGTTATATACGTAGGCATGCTTGGTTAAAGGAACAATCTCTGCCTGATCATGTTCAAGCAAAGTTACTGGATGCACCCTTACAGCAGGATGTCTTATTCGGGGTTAAAGCAGAGGACATTTTAAAGAAAATGGAGGATAAGGCAAAATCTATGCAGACGGTCAAAGATTTCTTACAGGTACAGCCCCCACGCTTCAGCAGAAATTGGTCAATGAAAAATTGGTCCTTTCCAGCTTCTGACAGACCACAGAGGGGTAAATACAGGCGCCCAAGGGGCAGAGGACAAGCACAAATGCCTTACAAACCTCGCCAATGGGGCACTGCAACACAGAAGGGAGGAGAAGACAGGTCCCAAACTACTAGAAGGCAAACACAATGACTTAAACCTCAAACTGCCAAGCAAAACTCTCTTGGCAGCTCCCTTGGGAGGAAAATTGGCACTTTTTGCAGACAACTGGCGCATCGTCACAAAGGACAAATGGGTCCTAGACATTATCTCACACGGATACAGATTCCATTTCCGCACCTTGCCAAGGATAAAAGGAATGCCAAACCTGCCACAAAATCAATGGGCAGAGGCACAAAAACAAATTACAGCTCTCATGGACATGAGAGCCATTCAACTGGTACCTACACAGGAGCAAGGCCAAGGATTTTACTCAAGGCTCTTTCTAGTCTCCAGAAAGGACAATGCTTGGAGACCCATTCTGGACCTTTCAGTTTTAAACACCTTCTTGCAAGTACCCAAATTCAAGATGCTAACACTACAGCAGCTTCTTCCCATGTTGGGCAAGAAAGCTTGGCTAGTAATGTTGGACCTCAAGGAGGCAAACCTGCATGTCCCTATCAGACAAAATTGCAGAAGATACCTCCGTTTCATTGCAGGTTCAACCCATTACCATTTCTCTGCACTGCCCTTTGGCTTATCTACTGCACCCAGGGTCTTCACAAAATGCCTGACACCAGTAATTGCATACTGCAGACAAAGAGGAATTCAAATATACCCATACCTGGACGACTGTCTCATCCAAGCAGAAAGCAAGGACATTCTCTTACAGCACCTGGCTTTTGTAAAACATCTTCTGAGTTGCCTAGGGTACACAGTAAACGAAAAGAAATCAAAACTAGTGCCCTCACAAAATGACATTCCTGGGTACCAACTTGAATACAATGGCCCAGATGGCTTATCTGACGCCAGACAAACAACTACAATTAACTCAGTACTTCAGAACAATGGCAACAAAGACCCAACTCCCTGCAAGAAAAATTCTGCAGGCCTTGGGCTTCATGGCATCTTGCATACTACTAATACCATTTGCAAAACTGCATATGAGGAAATTACAATGGTACCTAAAAAGCGTATGGACTCAACACAGCCACAGCTTGGAAACAATGATACCTCTCATTCCCTGCCTTCAACAGGAGTTTCTATGGTGGTCACAGGCATGTCACCTCAGCAAGGGTCAGCCTTTCACCCTACCCCCAGCCAGGCAAACTATGACAACAGATGCATTGGACTATGCCTGGGGGGCACACATGGCAGGACGTTGTGTTCAAGGCATATGGACTGCAGATCAAAGGAATCTGCACATCAATCAAAAATAAATGCTAGCTGTACAAAATGCTCTGACAGCCTTCAAGGACCTCTTACATCCAGGACAGCTTATCATAAGGACAGACAACACCACAGTAATGTGGTACATAAACAAGGGGTACACACTCCTACCCTCTATGCAGGCAAGCAATGACCTTGTGGAACACAGCACTGGCTTACCAAGTTCAATTACAAGCACAATTCCTGCCAGGAAAAAATAACACATTGGCAGACGATCTAAGCAGAAACATCATGGATCCCCACAAGTGGAAACTGGATCCACAAGTATTTGCAATGATAGCTCAAAAATGGGGGCTCACAGACATAGACCTGTTTGCCAGCCCTCAAAACTATCAGCTAACAAAATTTTGCACAAGGACTTTCCACCATCAAGCTTGGAAAGTGGACGCACTCTCATTCAGTTGGAAAATGCTAACAGTATATGCCTTTCCTCCATTACCCCTTCTCACAAAGGTGCTACTGAAAGTCAGGATGGAGAGACCCCGAATGATACTCATTGCCCCAGACTGGCCACACCAGCACTGGTACCCACTATTAAGGAATATGGCCCAGGGCCCAGCATGGATTCTACCACAAATTACCCACCTGCTCACACAGCAAGACAATCAGTTTCTACACAGCCAACTCAAAACTTTAAACTTGGCTGCATGGCAAATCACCTAAGCAACCAGCCAACTTCTCTCTCACAAGCTGTTATGGATGTTATTCTGGAGGCCAGGAGGCCCAGCACCAGGAAAGCCTACTCAGACAAACGGAAAAGGTTTTGCGCTTGGAACCAAGCTAAAGGCCAAAATGCCCTTCAGCCTGACATACCTCAGATTCTGCAATATCTAACTGAGATGTTACACAAAGGGCTTTCTTTTTCATCTATTAAAATCCACACCTCAGCTATTTCTGCTCACTACAACACGGATCCTCCCTTATTTCACAAGAGCAAGGGTCAAGTGGGATAATTTATCTGTCCAACCGAGCAAGGTGGTTTAGGATCACCTAACTTGAGGGGATATTTTAGAGCTGCACAGTTAAGTCTTGTATACATAACACAAGGGATGAAGAAGAATCAAGGGGGAAATTCAAGAAGCAAAGTGGGATTTTAGATGCAGATACTTAAGGAGAATACATTCATAAAGTAGTAAAAGTATTCTAAACAGTTGGCCAACATGAGAATGGAGAATCAAGATTTTGCTGATAGGGATGACTGCAGTTAGGGGTACAGAGAATAGGCAAGAGAGGGCCAGAATTGAAAACTGGCATAGGAACAAAGGTTTTGGGAGCAAAAAACTAGAGAGGGAAAGATATTATAGGTTCATAGGTAGGTACTAGGCTGTTAGCCCTAGGGCCTATATATGCCTAGCCAAAAAGGTATCCTGGCTTTTGCCACCCAAGAAAATTATTTTCCTGTGCCCCTGTTGAGCACAGCCACAGAGGTGAAATTTGAATTGAATTTATCTCCCAGTAGATTCGCTATCTTTTCTGGTTGAGTATAGGTGATGCCGCCTACAACCAATTCCACACATTGTTGGGTGTTGCCCTTAAGATATGTGGACATAAGTGAAAAAAGCCTTAGTTATCCTTAGCGTGGGAGGCAATTTTGCATCAAAATTTGCTTTTGAAGACTTGATTAGTCTACTGATTTGCTTGTTTAGACTAATAAGGGAGATTTTGCTCTCCAGTAAACTCCAGTTAATCGCCACCCATGGAGATTGGTAGATGCCGGATAACTATAGTTTCTGGTTGCTTGAGAGTTACTATTAAAAACAGGCCTGACCAATACTGTAAATAATGTGGGAAGAAATAGCCAGGAAATTGTTATGGCTAGGCTTGTATAGGCCCTAGGGCTGATAGCCTAGTACCAACCTATGAACCTATGTACCCTATACTACTTCTTTGGTTTGACTTGTTCTCGGGTTGGGGAGAGGCAGAATTTATTCCCATTTTCCTTTTTAAAACTCAGACTCTCAAAGTGCAAGGTACATTTCTGTGGAGGGAAAACTAAGTGCAACATATGAAAATTGCACTGTACTTCGTTTTTTTTTTTTTGCCAGTTGTTGGAGTTCCAGTTAACTGCGAGTTTACTGCATTGTGTCCATTCTATCTTACTTACAGACAGGATTTTCTTTCGTTATACAACCTATTTATACCAGGGGTCCACCATTTTTTTTTAATGCGGTTTGTCCTACGCTTATTCCAGTCTGGTACTGCAGTTTCTGTGCAGTTGTTTACATGGTCACAAAGGGCTCTTGTGTACCCCTTCAAATAGGTTTCTGTGTTTTCTGTGTTTGGGGGGGCTTAGAAACTAGCTATGTTATTACTTAATAGGAGGTAGTTTGCCATAGAAAGCTTCTCAAAGGTTTTCTGGTTAGGTGGGCTTGCAGTTTTATATTCATTTCAAAGGAGACTTTCGATTTGATCTAACCAGTGAGGACATCACACTTGGGGATGTGCAGTGCTCTCCCATATTTGTGAGTACCACATCTAGGACATTTGTACCTATAGCAGGAGTGCAGATGAGCTGCTCCAGGGCATTTACATTGACAAAGTCTAGAAATCTTTGAGTCTGCATATTAGTGGCCACATATGCTTACCAGTTAGAGTGTGACATTGGGCTGTATGGTAAGTGATTCGGTAATTTTGGGTATGATGTATGGGTTTCCTGGTTATCTTGGGGGACCTGTAGCTAGCAAGGATGTGGTAATGGATTTTCCCTATGGCCAATTAGAGATGAAGTAGCTCAAGCATGTCATATTGCTTGACCAGTCTTGAGCTGTGCTTATCCTTTATGTAGATGGATACGCCTCCACTTTTTGCCCTTTCATGTGCAGTGGGTGATCGGAAAGTGTGAAAGGTATTACAGTCATGCACTGCTGGGGTGTTTTCTGAGGCTTTGAACCATGTTTCAGTAACTGCACAGACATCGGCATTCTCCAGAGTGAGGAGTGCTCCAAGGGAGTATTATTTCTTGTTAGTTAGACTCAACATTGAGCAGGAATACCTTTAGCTTATTCTGAGTACATTTTGCCATGCTGGAAGGTTTGTCTGTTTGGCAATGCCTAAAAAAGGCACTATAGGGGGTGGATAATGTTTTTGCCAATATCTCAAACCCTATTGGTGACAGGTGAAGACCATCCCTGACAAAGCAGCATAGCCTGTCAATAATGTTCTCCCAGGCTGACAAATGCTAGACCCCTTTGGAAGAGCATCAGTAGCTAAGCCAATTATTAAAGTCAATTATTTTCTGTTGGCACTGTGGCATCATCCTTACAGACGGAAGGATGCTGCTCAGTGCTAGGGCCATATCTGCCTGTGATGCACATTCTGAGAGCTCAAGCATGTCCTTCTTCATATAGCCAGGTCATCTATGGCCACATGGACTATGACAGAGTTATACTGGGACTTGGAGTTTATTGATCTGAGTGCTTGCTTGATCTGGCAAATCCTGGCCCGATAGGCAACTGTAACCTCATTATCCAACCTGGTAAGAGGGACATCAATGCATCTCACAATGGAGTCTCCTATGGCTAAAATATTGGGCTGTGTGGGTTTACCCTTATGAGCTTGGTAGCTAGGACATAATGAGATGTGGTTTTGTGTGTTGTGGTGGGAGATGTCTTATTTGTGTGCATGCAGAGGTTCAGAGTCCTGCATCTTAGAGGCCTTTGTGGTTTGGGTAAGTTACATGTGAGCACTTCTGTGTGTGTGTGTGTGTGTGTGTGTGTGTGTGTGTGTGTGTGTGTCTGGTCCTTTGTGTGCGACTGCTGCATGTTGCTGATAACTTGTTTGGCATTTTTTTGCCTGTATGAGAGTCTTACCTCCAGTGAAATTGTGTAATTATACCTCATACATACTGTATTCATCTGGTTCAGAATTAAGTGTTTGTCAGTGTAATTGCTGCACTCTCTCAGGGTGCCCATGTCCAACAAGCTAGTTGCAGACTTATCCATGGTTGTAGGTCCTTAATATATGCTTTACAAGGGAAAAGAATGGAGAGTGTTTACAACGGGACGAGAGATGGCCGCTTACTTAAGGTAATCTACAGCTAACCTATCCAACGATTCTGCCCAGTGTGCAAACTTGTTGCCCTTTGACAGTTCTTAGTGCTATAATAATGTAAATCTAGAGCTACAGATATGGAAGTGCTGTTCAGCGTGCAAATAGTTGCTCTTTGACAGTTCTGAGTGCGATAATAATGTAAATCTAGAACTATAAATATGTAAGTGCTGCTCAGCATGCAAACTAGTTGCTCCTTGAATAGCATGGGACCATGGAAACTTTCAGTTAATTTTTATAGGGAAAGTACAACATATACAGGGCACCACTAACCACCGCTGCACAAAGAGCAGCATTGATCAGACACACGGCTTATACAGCAGCAGAAAAAATTCAAGGTTTAAACTAGGTATGCCCACAGGACACTCAGGTAAATGCAAACTTTCCAACAGGAATTCCCAGCTCAGATAGGTGACATCATCCCTCTCCTACCACAAGAGTGCAGACTTTGACCCTTTTGACGTAAAAATGACTGGTTTGGAATCCAAGTCTAGGGAACCACAAAAACAGATGCCTAAAAGCACTGAAAACAGTATATTTTGAGAGTACTACAATTACAAAACAGCAGCCCTTACAGCAGTGAAAAAATGCAACTTAAAACTCCAAACAAATGCAGGAAAGCCTATAACTAGAGCAGAATTCTTTAAGAATGCAATGAAAACAAGCAATACAAGAAAAATATAATACTCAGTTTTATTTTTCTATCCAAGGATGGCTTTAAATGCATGCAAAATCTTTCAAACCCTCTGGCATTATCACCAAAGAGCAGCTCTGGAAAACTGAACCATCTTTTTCAAAGAGCTAAGTTTGAACAAACACCACATGGACCACAAAGGCTGATGGTGTAAACCCAGTAGTAGAGTAATGTGAAAGTATGGGCACATATAAAATTCTCCTGTAGGGCTCAAACATTACAAATTTACAAAACTGCAGTGACAAAAAGGTTCCTAGGCAGCAAGGTGCCATTATATTTGACCCCAAAGTATAGCGACCTCTAATGGCACTACTGAATATCAATATGTAAACATGCCTGGTATATGTCTACATAGCAAATCCATGACCTCCCTAATCTGTGATACTGTAATAACTATGCAGACAATATTCAAAATGTCTTGCAATTTAAATTCCCTCCAGTACAACTCTTATGAGTGTGTACCTTTAACTCCCAGTGGGTGTGGCTTGAATCACCTTACAGTTCTAACAAATACTCATTGATAGAGGTCAAACATCAATACAATTGTGTGTGCCATCATGTATGCTTCAAGATAAAATATTGTGATACCTTGTATGTAACATGGTTTTGGAATTATTAATGCAAATATGAACAAACAATATTTGATGCCTAGCGGTGCAGTAGGAGGTAACTGTAGAAATGCCTGTTGGCGCACTTGGCTGTAATGAGATAAATAATTACACAAAGGTCCAGGACAGGCCTACAGTTCCCAGTCTTTTCTGAAACTACAAAGAAACCTCCATAGTATTCTCTGCTATGAAACTGTGGCGGAAAAGGTTGGATTCTGTTTATCTTCTTTGACAAGGGAGAGTACCGAGCAGATACAAAATAGAACAGCAAAAGCTTTAACAGCTCAGAAATGTTATTTTTCTTCCCATCTCTAAATGACCAGTGTTTACATTCTTCAAAATCAGTAGTGTAAACCTCTCATCTGTTCCCCATGTAGGTGTATATGTGCATGTACTGGGGAATCTGTGAAAATCTGGTACGTACTGTGGACCTTCATCAAGGAAGTCTGTCTTATTTATTTTCCTTCATAGGTACCAAAAAGTATTTCAACCTAGCTTGTCAAACTATACTTGCTATTACTGTTGTAATTTCAACTAAACTGTGTGATCATAGAAAGCTAGAAAACGTTTTGTGCTACTCAATAACTGTGACCATCTCTCTCTCTCTACATTTTATATATCCATATGTGTGTATTTTATGTATATATATATGTATATGTGTGTATATATATATATATATATATATATACACACACATACACTATGTATATGTATATGTATAAATATATATATATATATATATATATATATATATACATATATCCGTATCAGATTATTGAATTTGAGAAAATTTGAAATTCATAAGGCCGAGAGCATATGATCAAATTTTCAGAAGTTCAGACGTTAAAAAAATAAATAAAAATATATAAAAAAATCAATAAACATTCCCCTCCCCCCACTTGGGTGGCTGCGCTCCCCACTCCCCCTGCTAATTAAATGTACCAACTCCAAGATCGCAATACAGTGAAGAAAAAGAGTAAATTTCCCCATTTCTGATCTGCGCTGTACGGCAACCTCCATTACATGCGTTCAAACTTCCAAAAATTCAATCACATGGTTTCAAATAAATACCTTCATGTATGGGAAAGAAATACGAACAAACAAGACCAGCATGCACCTGCCACACATTTATAAAAATATAGTACGAAATCATTGTTTAAAGACCGCAAAGCTTAATACTGAAGAAACTAAGCTGAATTTACACTTAATACAGCACATGAATTTAAGGAAAGAGGATACAAGTCACACATTGTAGACCGTATACAGAAGGATATTTTAAATAAAAGTGACATAATAAAAACAAGACACAAGAAAAAGTATAAAGAATTGGACCTTCATTGTGATCACAGGTTGACCATGATCCTAACTTCGACCACCACATGTTTAAGGAAAGCTTTCTACATAGCTCACTTGATTAGTAAAGGCATTGCCTCAAGAGCAAAAGTGCTTATAACGCCCCTATACTCTGCACTTATCCGGCCCATAATTGAATACAGCTCCCCATTCGGTATGTACCGTACTAAGCACCTGCAGCAATTAAAGGGACCTCAGAGGTTTCTAACAAAGATCAAGGGTATCCAGCATGTGCCTTATAGGGACTGACAGTCACTATACCCCATATCATATAGACTTCTTAGGAGAGACTTATGCCTGGCCTGCAGAACAACGCAAACCTATTGAACTTACTGCATATCCATAAATCAAATGGGTCTAGGGCTACCCATTCCAGGGACTTAAATATGGCCTGTGACTTCAACAGAACTTGCTGGAGGGACAGATTTATCGCCCGGCGATTGCAACATCTTTGGAACAGGCTACCAATTCATGTATTAGAGCATCTCTATGACACTGTTCAAGAGAAACCATTAGAGCATCTCTATGACACTGTTCAAGAGAAACCTGGACGAGTGAATGGGGCACTATAAATCCCTACCAGGGATAGTGCCCACAACCCTCCTCGACATTGGCAGTCATCACTAAATGCAGTCTGGGGTATTGACTAGTATTTCTACGGTATTACATTGGGGTTGGAATGGCTAGGCTTAAAATGACCTCCAAGTCAATCGCCTAGTAATCTCCTATGATCCTAATATCCAGACCTTTTTTCAACAGTTTAGGACAAAGCAGAGTTACTAATGAACATCCTAACAAATGTAGATTCACTATGAACTACCAACAGTAACACTCTTAAAATAAAAAAATATTATATCAATATATTGGCCAGTTTTATTGGGAGTACCAGAACTATGCACAACAGTCACTGAGCAACCATCTTTCAGTTATAAAAGATCAACTAATGTAAAAAATATGCTTTATTATAAAGAACAACTGACTACTCATTTTTATTTTTGAAGTAATAGATGCGGAACATTTACTTGCAATAACTGCATCCACTGTAGTTCTATGAATACAGAAAAGCCATTTTACATCCAGTGATGCATAACCCTTTACTCTCTCAGCATATGACAATTGCAATTCTAAGAATTTAATTTATTTAGCAACTTGCAGTAAATGTCCAGCTTACTATACAGGAAAAAATAATAGGAAGCTTAAGGAAAGAATAACTCAACATCCATCAGAGATCAAGAGGCAAGTTCTATCTAATTTACAATATAAACATACAACTGAAACAGGTCAAACTCATTCCTTTCAATTTCTTATTTAAAAATTATTTTACAGCCCATAAGGGGAGGGGAATATTACACTCCTAACTTTTAACAAGAAGAGCGCCAGTGAATCCTCAGATTTAAACACATATCCCTCCCGGATTAAATTACACGGTTACTATTAAGCCCTTTCTAAAGCATCTCCATAACCAAATACAAAGACTTCTTCATGTTTTTAATGTTGATGTCACCATACCTTGCCACTGCAAACTCAATATATTTTATGCATCCTTTTTTATGTAACCATTCTTTCAAAATTACCTTTTTAGTGCTCGGATACTAAGCGAATATGTGGATTTTACATCCTGTGACTAGTTACACCATTTGACTGATTTTTTCATGTTTAAAGCATTCTAGTTTCCTAATTTAGTATTTCATGCCTGAGGAAGCCTGCTAAGGTGAAAGTGTACTGCTACTGCACCAGTGTGGTTTGGAATTTTATACCTTTGTCTACATTGTTTGATTTTATTTTATATATCTTGGATTTTATAGAACTCTGTGTGAAGTGTTTGTCAACTCTGGAACTCATTAAATGCACTTTTAATCTGCTCATGGTTCAAGATGCTTATTTCAAACCACCACTTCTTTCAAACAGCCAGGCACACCAGGAAAGAACAAGGAACAGAGCTGAAAATATGGCACTTAAAATATGGTAATGGGAAGAGACCAAGAATTTAATTTGGACTGTAGGCTAGAGACGGACTTCCCTATGAGGGATTGATAGAATATAGGCAAAGAGAAAGGGATAAGGGGAAGCCTGAGTAAAAGACATGCTCTGTTAGAGTTTTTAGTTGACTCTAGAAGAAAAGCTGCTATGAATAAGGGATAATTAGTAGGGCATACAAAATATTGCATGATAACTATTGGAATCAAGCAGAGGGGGTTAGAAAAGATTGTGAAGAGAGACTGGATAAGCAATTCACAAGGAAACAATGGGAGGACAAATGTATGGCAACCGAGTATGAAACAAAGTCTAGAAGATTTAGGATTTTTGCTTGAACGTGTTTGCATAGGTATGTTTACAACTCCAAGCAGACTGCAAAGAATTTTTCCTCAGGTAGATGGCAAATGTTGGAAATGTGATGAGGAAGAAACCGGTACCTGGGAACATGTGTTTTGGGAGTGTAATGATTCAGCAGACTAAAAATTCCCTACAGAGTGCTCTGTCAGAAATATTGGTCATGCAAATGGATGTAACTAAGGAAATGATTTTTTGAGCTGAGATACAGGATCTGAAGTGTCTAGACATAGTAAAGCCACCTTAAGTTTAATTCTAGTAGTTGCTGTAGATCAGAGAGTATGTGCTGTGTCTTTAAGAAGCACATCAATGACTGAATGTGCACATATACAGTGCATATAAAAAGTTTACACACCCTGCTTGTTAAACTGCCAGGTTTTTGTGATATAAAAAATGAGACCACAATAAATTATTTTAAAAGTTTTCCCACCTTTAATGTGACCTATAACTGTTACAATTAAATTGACAAACAAATCTGGTAGGAGAAAAAAATAGAAAAAGTACAATAAGCTGGTTGCATAAGTGTGCACACCCTTAAACTAATACTTTGTTGAAGCACGTTTTGATTTAATTACAACATTTAGTCTTCTTGGGTACACACCTGCCATCAATTAGAGACTCTGATTAACCCCAAACAAAGTTCAGCTGTCCTAGTAGGATTTTTCTGACATTTACTCAGTTGCCTACTACAGCAAAAGCCATGGTTTGCAGAGGGCTTACAAAGCATCAAAGGGATCTCATTGTTAAAAGGTATCAGTCAGGAGAAGGGTACAAACATTTTTCCACAGCATTGGATATACCACAGAACACAGTGAAGACAGTCATCAAAAAGTAGAGAAAATATGGGACAACAGTGACATTGCAAAGAACTGGATGTCCCTCCAAAATTGATGAAAAGATTAGACAAAAGCTGGTCATGGAGGCTGCTAAGAGACCTACAGCAACATTGAAGGAGCTTCAGGAATTTCTGGCAAGTACTGGTTGTGTACTTCATGCAACAACAATCTCCCATATTCTCCATATGTCTGGGCTATGGGCTAGGGTTGTAAGACGGAAGCCTTTTCTTACACAGAAAAACATCCAGGCCCGGATAAAATTTGCAAAACAATGCATCAAGTTTCCAAAAGCATGTGGGAAAATGTGTTATGGTCTGATGAGACCAAGGTTGAACTTTTTGGCCACAATTCCAAAAGGTAGGTTTGGCACAAAACAACACTTTGCATCACCAGAAGAGCACCATCCCCACGGTGAAGCATGGTGACGGCAGTGTCATGCTTTGGTGTTTCTCTCCTTTAGCTGAAATGGGGCTTTAGTCAAGGTGGAGGGGAATTATGAACAGTTCGAAATACCAGTCATTTTTGGCCCAAAACCTTCAGGCGTCTGCTAGAAAGTTGAAGATGAAGAACAATTTCACCTTTCAACACGACGATTCCAAGCATAGATCCAAATCTACAAAAGAATGGCTTCACCAAAGGAAAATTAAAGTTTTGGAATGGCCCAGCCAGAGCCCAGACTTAAACCCAATAGAAAATCTGTGGGGTGACCTGAAGAGGGCTGTGCAAAAGAGATGGCCTCGCAATCTGACCGATTTGGAGCACTTTTGCAAGGAAGAGTGGGCAAATATTGCCAAGTCAAGATGTGCCATGCTGATAGACTCCTACCCAAGAAGACTGAATGCTGTAATTAAGTCAAAAGGTGCTTCAACAAAGCATTAGTTTAAGGGTATGCACACTTATTGTACGTTTTTTAATTTTTAAATATTTTTTCCCCTAACAGATTTGTTTGTTTTTCAATTGAATTGTACAGGTTACAGGTCACATTAAAGGTGGGAAAAGTTTTGAAATTATTTATTGTGGTCTGATTTTTTTATATCACAAAAACCTGGCATTTTAACAGGGGTGTGTAAACTTTTATATCCACTGTAAATACCGGGCATGTGCTTTTCCCTGTGTCATTTTGAGAGTGCAGCCAGAGAGTGAGCTTGTATGGTTGCAGTAGTTAGTTTATATATAAGTTAGTCAGTAAACTTCTATTGTGATGTGTTTGTATATAATAAAGCTGCATGAACAGAACGCACAAAGACTCTTCTATTGTGTCCAAGTAGGAGAGTGGTAAGCACTAGGTAGCTTATCTACCACAAGATCCAGGTACAGATTCTTAGTTTTAGCACTTGAATTTGCTTATTCGTGCTCAGCACTTGTTCAAAACTTGTTGTTAGCACTAAATAAGCTACAAATTACTACAGCACTCAACCTTCCTCTTTACCTAGAGGAAAACAGTTTTTGTACTTACTTTCCTCACTTGCTTAGAGAAAAACAGCTCTTATACTCACTTTCCTCACTTGTCTAGAGGAAAGTAGTTTTTTATTTAAGCATGTCCAAGGGTCAGCTCTCGGTGTTCTCTCCAGTCTCTCTGATGAATCTGGTCAACTTGAGTCAATGTAGCAATTGCCTCATGTACACAGACAACCCTCTACTCCTACCACCCAACATCACAATCTGTGAGAGATGCACTTATCTAGCCAAACTGGAAGTAAAGCCGTCTCCAACCAAGAATGAACTTGACAGTCAAGAAGATAAGCTAAACACTTGCACCACACCACACTCATCACATAGTCTCACTAAACCTACACCACCAAAATTCACACACAAAAACATTCACAGAGGGTCTGAATAATAATCTGCTCAAGCAACAGAGACCTCCAAAGCAGAAACGCAAGCAACCTCCACCCCCCCCAACACAACCCAAATAATACATAGCTCACAGACTCAGTGTACCAGTAAACCACAACCCATAAGACAAACCAGTGTACCCAACACACTAGTCATAGATGACTCTATAGTCAGGCACACTGATGTCCCACTCACCAGGCTAAACAAGGAGAAGGTTACTGTCAGCTGCCTGTCGGGTGCTAGGATCCGCCACATAACCCATGCACTCAGGTCACGCCACAAGTGCAGATATGACTCTGTCATAGTCCATGTTAGTGTGAATGACCTGAGACTTACCTCCCTGGACTACATGAAAAGAGACATGGAAGAGCTCTCCAATCTTGTAGCCCAGGCAGGTATGACCCTAGCCCGGAGTAGCATCCTGCCATCGCCCAGAATGATACCGCAGTACAAGGACAAATGATTGACTTCAACAATTGGCTAAGATTCTGGTGTCATTCTAAGGGGATCCAGTATCTGTCTGCCTGGGACGACATGGTCGACAGACCATGATGCTTTTCCAGAGATGGCCTGCACCTGTCACCCCTGGGATTCCGGATACTGGCTAAGGCTCTTGCTGCCCCTATAGTGCCTTTTTTTAGGCAAGGTTCAAATGACAAATTCACCACCATAACAGGAACAGACAACAAAAGCTGAGGGTAATGCTATTCACTGCTAGAAATCTAAATCTTAAAATGCACTCACTCGAGGCACTCCCTAAAATGGAGAACATCAATATCTGTGCAGTGGCTGAGACCTGGTTCAAGACTCTAGAGAGCACCCCTGCATTACCAGACTGTAACTCATACCACACTTTTCGGCCATCTAACCTGGACCAGAACACCAAAGGCGGAGGTGTGTCCATATCCACACCTCCAGATTAGTTGCGCAGCATAATGCATCGGAGGTTATCCAAGTGCAACTAACTCTGGGCAAAATTGCAATCCAAATTGTAGCTTGCTACAGATCCCCCACCATGCCTCAGTATTCTCACTCCTCTTTTCTTGATATATTGGAAAATATTAGGGTTCAACCAAACACCCTAATAATGGGCGATTTCAACTACCCCACCATTAACTGGGAAAACTACTCATGTACCAACTCCTTCGCTCAATGCTTTCTGGATTTCATAAATTCCAATGCCCTGGATCAACTTATCCACACCCCTACCAGGGGCAACAATATCCTAGACCTAGTCATTACCAGCATGAGTGACTGGTGTTCCACACCTGAAATCAACTCCTCATTAGTCAGATCTGACCATAAGCTAATCACCCTAGATATCCGCATCCCGCCCCCACCCACCATCAAGGAAACATCGGTAAAAAAATTCTCCAAAACTAACTTCATGCTTCTTAAGACAAGGGTGGCGAACTTCATGACACCCATGCAGATGGACAGTACAGTTATGACTGCTGAATCCTACACAAATGCACTCTATAAGCACTTACACGAGTGCATGGATCGTGCTATCCCAAACAGAACCAAGACGCTATCCTCCAAAAAAAAGGAAGCCAATCTGTTGGTCCCCTGCCATAAACAAACTCTACAATAGAAGGAAGAAACTGTTGCAAAATAGAGTAAAATGCCATGAGTGGAGGAGCTCCCTGGTCAGCCTCAGTAAGAAGTCGGGATCCCTTATAAGATCCTCCAAAGCTAGCTGCGAAAACAAAATTGCCACCGATTCTAAGGGCAACCACAAAGTATTTCATAGCTATGTCAAGAATCTCAATGGCAACACCCAGATCTGCTCTAAGTTACAGCACAACGGCATGAAAATTACAGAACCAACTGATATTGCCAACATCCTAGCAGATAGGTTCAGTGCTAACTTTACCCTCCTCTCACCCCCTAAAGGGCCCATATCTATACAGGAAGAATGCAGAGTCCCTGTAATCACATCTATGCAGGTAAAAGCTGCGCACTCTAAAACCAAAAACACAGTTTCCATGGGGACCGGACAACATCCCAGACTGCATTTTACACGAACTTCAGAACAAACTGGTTCCCCACCTAAGCACCATGTTCAGTCATAGTCTCACATCAGGCTTTGTGCCCATTGAATGGTGCACAGCAACAGTTATCCCACAAAGGGGGAGCTACCACTGATCCTGGTAACTGTTGCCCTATTAGCCTGATGAGCCTGGTCTGCAAGACCATGGAGCGTACAAAGACTCTTCCTCATGGAACTCATAAACAAAGACATTGGTAGCCTCCAAACTCTGGCCCCAGCCAGTTCAGGTTTGTGAAAGGCAGATTATGCCTTCTGAACCTGATTGACGATTTTGAGGCAGTCGCCAAAACCATAGACTAGAGTAAGATGGTTCACACAGCCTATCTTGACCTCCCCAAGGCTTTCAACACCATCCCCCATTCTGGCATTACAGCTAAACTCACTAAACTAGGTATAAATCCCTACGTCATAAGACAGAACCCACACTGTAAAAGTTGTAGACTCCAAATCTGACTTTAAACCAGTGACAAGTGGAGTACCACAGGGTTCAGTTCTGGGACCTCTTCTGTTTGGTATCTAATTCAGTGAAGTACAGGCTAACACAGAAGGCCTCTGGCTAACGAAGTTCACAGATGACTGCAAACTAGGAGCCATAGTAGAGTCCCCAAATGATGTGGACATCCTACAGAAGGGCCTCACTGAGACAGATGCGTGGTGTCAGAGGCATGCCTCAAGCTCACTGCCAAAAAGTGCATTGTCATCCCCTTTGGTAAAAACTCTTTACCCATGAACTACCACATAAACGGCAGTCTACTTAATGCCGAATGTGTGATAAGAGACCTTGGGACCCAGGTGGACAGTAGTCTCTCCTTTGATAATCACATTGCCCACAGTAGTCAGGAAATCCTATGTGGCACACCTTATCACAAAAGGGTTTTCATCCAGGAAAAAAGAGGCTTCTTTTGGAATGTACCTCACAAGACATCTGCAGCAGCTGGAAAGGCCACAGAAATACCTCACAAAGAATATTACTGGCCTCAAACAGATGCCCTACACTGACCGCCTCAAAAAACTCCAGCTTTACTCTGTAGCATATCGCCTACTCCGAGGCGATCTCTGTCTAACATGTAAAGTTATGTTGAACACAAAGCTGTTGGACATGCTGCACCTAAAGAAATCCCAATCCCTCTGAGCTACTGATCTAGGGACCTAAACCTTGTCACCACAATAAACAGGACATGCTGGAGGAATAGATTCCTGTCCCAGAGACTTCCTATACTCTGGAACAAGCTACCCATCTATGTCAAGCAAAGTTCCTCATTAGCACTCTTCAAGAAAAATCTTGATGAGTGGATTGGAAATAGGAAATACAACCCGGGGATCACTTCTGTGGCTCTGCTCGACCGGGACACAGGAAATGAACTTTCTTGGGTGGTGTAAGCCAGGGAACCTTGTTGGCTAGGCTTACTTAGGTCCTTGGGCTGATAGCCTAGTTACCTACTTATGAGAGTGACAGTTGCCAAAAAAGCAATTACTAGAAAATGGAAATCAAAGTCTAAACCAACTGTACTTGAACTATTGAATATTGTAGTAGAGAAAAAAGAACTGGAAGTGGGATCTTTAGGAACAAGTTACATAGAAAAAAACAAGGAAATTGTGGGAAGAATACATGCAGAATAATGTTTTGGAGGAGAAGTGAAATTTAAGTGAAGTGAGGAACTTAGCTTTTATGTACTGTTGGTTTGATGATAGCTATACAAAAACATGAGATGTATAATGTTTGTAACTGGGAACATGTTAAATGTGGTGGTTTGTTTTCTTTTATATAAGTATGTCTTTAAGTGATAATTCAGTAAACGAGTTAAATGTAAAAACTGGCTGATTTAAATATAATGAAGTCATGTATTACTCAAAGGTGATGACGGAAAATGGTTGATTGTATGCATTTCATATCTTGAGATATATTCAGTTGTGAGTGCTTTCCTGAACATTCATAAATTTGAGACAGCACTGGGACAGAATTTTGTAGCAGGAAAACTGCTTGCTCTTCCTGTGACCTAAATCTTGTAATAGACATTGCTTTGGTGCTTTATTAAGCAGTATGACCTTGCAAGCTAGTATTTTATTTGTTTATTGCTATTTGTTTATCGGGAAAGCCAAAACCAGTGGTCTGTGTCTGACCAAGTTTGCAGATGACTGCAAGCTGGGCCCTGTCTTAAATTCCCCAAGTGATATGAACATCCTCCAAGAGGGCCTTACCCAAACTAATGAGTGGTGCCAGAAGCATAGCCTCAAACTGAATGCCAAGAAATGCATCATTATCTCCTTTGGGGAAAAATGTCATCCCCACTAATTATTGCATTAATAACACTGTACTAAGCATGCAATCAGTTGTGAGGGACTTGTGCACTCAGGTTGATAGCAACCAGACTTTTGACCACCACGTTGCCTCCATTGTACGGAAGGCTTTCTACATGGCCCACCTCATAAATAAGGGTATTTCATCCAGGAACAAGGAGGTCATAACATCCCTGTACTCCTCTCGTATCAGACCCATTATCGAGTACAATGCCTCCTTCGGCATGTACCTTGCCAAGCACATGCAGCAGTTGGAGAGACTACAGAGGTTCCTGACCAGGACAATCCAGGATCTCAAACACCTATCCTATACAGATAGGTAACATCCCTGTCCCTCTACTTAGTCTCGTACAGACTTCTCAGAGGTGACCTGTGTCTGGCATACAAGGCCATCTCAGACCCAGCCTTGATGGAGTTGCTGCATATCCATAAGACAAACTCCACTCATACAACCTGCACGTAAGGCTTCAACCTGGTCTGTGACATTAATAGAACTTGTTGGTGGGATAGATTTGTGTCCCAAAGACTCCCCCATCTGTGGAATGGACTCCCTCTTCATATCAAGCAGAGTACCTCTCTAGCCCTCTTTTAAGAGCAACCTGGATGACTGGATGGGAAAATATACCCCTGGGATCCCGCCTGTGTCCCTGCTGGACAGGGGGAAACAGGTTCTCACTTCGAGGGAACATTGGCGAAATTCTTGGCTAGTCTTATAAGGGCCTCTGGGCCAATAGCCTAGTATCATCCTATGAACCTATGAAAGTCCATCTGGGGAATAACCAATTTTCAGTTGAGGCCTACAGAGAAAAGATCTGCAGAATAAAAAGCAGAACAATAGGTCAATGTCACTCATAACAAAATGTACAATGGTAGGAGAAGAATATAAACGGTAAACAACTGTATAGAAAATCTGCAATATAAATGCATTTGAGATAAATATGAAAAAAGAAAAAGAAAATACAAGATAAATGCAAAATGAGTATGATGAGCAAAAAAGTGGAAGCATTGAGCTGAACGCGTTAAACAGTAGGACAATGAAGCAGTAGAGTAGTTGACCAATACAGGTGAATAGGGGAATCAGAACTATTGGCTTGAGACACATTAAACAGGGGAGTTAGCATAAAGAATATCAGAACAAGTAGATAAAAGGAGAAAAATTGGTGTAATACAGAAACAAAATCAAGAGGTTGAAAGGAATCATTCCTCTCAACCTCTTAGAGCAAGAAATCTGGACAAAGCCATAAGTAGAAGTGGGACAAAGGCCCAAAAATAGGGCCAATTTTTAAATTTTGCTCTTATAAAGTTCGAAAGTTGATAGAATGAGAGGTTTTGCATTAGCACAAATTTTCTGAAGGGTATGAAGTCTGAAACTCAAATGTCTGTCATTATTTTATAGCTTCAATCTTTAATGATTTGCCACTAATTTGCCAGTAAAACACAATTTTATGAAAAATGGACTAAAAATCTGAGGCAAAAATCTGGACAGTCTGCGAAAATCTGTACTTTTGAGAGGTATGAAAGGAATTATTTTAGTAAAGAATGAATGAATGTTGGGCAATGACAGCATGATAGGGATCTGGCTAGAGTTCCAATACTTGGCCACACAGTTGGAATCTTTAAAGCACACACACACACACACACACACACACACATATAAATATAAAATATTCGCTCACCTCTCTGTTGGTGCACGCTAACATGGCTTCCAAAACACTTGAACTGTGTGCGGATAGTTACAAATCCAGCCAATAACACTCAGCACTAGTTCATAGTGATATAAAATGTCATTGTACTGAGCAAAAAAAAGGTTCGACCCACACTTTCTTTTAAAGATTTATTAATCCAATGTTTCCATGGCTTCGGACAGCCACAACACCACAGCAAACCATTTTCACGCAATAGGCGTCATCAGTGCTCAACTGCCCGGATTCCCCTGCAGAACATTTAAATACACATTTTTTCTTTCTTTGTTAATCTATATATATGTTATCCACTTTGGATTGTGTAGTGGACTATAGATAGGCCAAGATGGAGGTGGCATAATTAAGAGAAGAAAAAGTAAAAGATTTGAATTGGCTAGAGTTGTGGTGGTTTGGGTTTGTAAGAAATTTCTTGGCTGTGTAAAGCATACCTAGATGTCCTGTGTTCATATGCTGCTGTATCCATACCACAAGGGAGTTTGCCTCTGGTGAACTCTCGTCCATCCGTCCATTATACAAAAGGTAGACGATACTGCTAGAGTGTGTGTGACATCCTGCATCTCTCTCTGTGGATGTCTGACATAAATGGATGTCAGGTATAAAGTGGACATCAGCACGGTCCCTCCTCAGAACTTTTCTGCTGCCTGTGTGACTGCCAGCTCCGGTCATCACTCCTTTGGAAAAGTAATTTTGCACCATCTGACTTCAGATAAGTACCCCATAAGGGTTTTTTATTATCTGCTTGCTACTGCTTTGGGTTCATGTCAGGTAGAAAAGGCAAGTGTAGGTGTGGAAGGCAAATTCCACATAAGGATTTGCATGAGCTCTGCCTGTTTTGCTTAGGCCAAGAACACGACCACACCTCCTGTAGTGTTTCTCAGGCCTTCGTCCTCAAAACCCTTAGAAGCTACTTGGCATCATTAAAACTTTACCTAGAAAATCAGAGACTTAAACAGCCTCTGGTATGGATCTGACGTTGGGTTCCTCGAATGAGCCACCAGTCTTAAAGGCAAAAAAGTCTAGGCCTGAACTGACTGCTGGCCCTCCACTCTAGCTGTACCTCTCAAGGCCGGTGAAGGCCCGGAGTCCTCGGATCTTCCTTTGATGGATAGCCTGGAGGAAGCCATTAAAGTAGCCGAGGTCATGTCCTGGAGGGAATCACATGCATCCAATTCGGTCACCGAAGGGGAACCTAGAGTCAAAAATTCTGAGGGTCCGTGTGGGGTTTCTCAGATTGTAGTGTGAGAAGATATAGCCTCAGGTATTGTGGAGTGCTGCCCGGTGTCCGGCCATCCTGCCCTTCACCGCATCTCCAATTCAGCAAATGAGTCCTCTAAAAAGAGAAAACAAAAGACAAAACCTATTGCTCATCCTCCGACACCCACTACTGTCGAACAGCCTCTGGACTGGCAGACCTTCACCCAAGGTCTTCTAAACGCCTTCCTGGCCTTACGTCAGGCTCCGGTTCGAGTCCAGTCCCCTTCAGCTACTACCTCTAAATGTAAACTTGCTCCCGACGTCTACACAGGAGAAGAGTATCCTTCACTTGTTCGTCTCAAATTGCTTCCCCTCTGGGATACTGCCTCCCCAGAGGAGAAGTCCTAGGGCACAGACTCCCCAGGAAAGGACTTCACCTTTGGGAAGACTATTACACAAATTCAAAATTTCTTCAAGTGGGACAGCAGTCAGGTCACCGCGACCCAAAAGAGATATTATGAACTACTCCAATTGGAGTTTACTAGCCCCTCTGCTGTAGCCCCCCCCCCCCTCCATACACCCTGCTTTCCTGGATGCCTTCCTGTTTGCTTCAAGAAACCCTGATTTGCAGCCTCCTGCACCCAAATGCCTAGATAGATTCTACAAGGTCCCTGATGAGGCTAAATTCCTGTACAAAGCCCCATCCTCTGACTCCTCAGTTATCACTGTGGCTGCTGACTAAACTTTGAAGTTACTTCCTTCCACCTCTCTACTGCCGTCAGGTAAAGACAGCAGACTGATGGAGCATCTGGGGAAAAAGTATACATCTCTGCCACTTCAGCAGTAAGAGCCATCAACATGCCCAAATACTCTTTTTGGCTCTGATGGCAGATGTGGTCAAACAATTGGGGAAGCTCCCTGACTCCCCAGCCAACGCCAAAATATCCACTCTCTTTTGAATTCCTGCACTCAAGTAACCAAGCACTCTATCAAGTGCAGTTATGATGCCATAGAAGCCTCATCCAGTGCTGCTGCCTCTGGATCTGTCATCAGGAGATACTTTTGGCTTAGATTGCATCCTCTCCCTGATGACATCAGCTCTAAACTCCTGTACACACCCATAGACAATAAAGACTTGTTTGGTACAGCTGTTGCTGACCTCTTCAATGCTCTCCAGGCAAAAGGCAAGATACTGCAGGATTTGAGACATATTTTTGTCTCCTCAGTTCCACGTTTTCAAAGGAACTACCCTGCCAAAACCTCATTTGTGAGAACCTCATCTAGGAAAATGCCAGCTAAAACCAAAAAGGACCACGGGAAACAGCCCCCTTCCAGGTCTGTTCCCTCCACTCCACCTTCCAAACAGCCCTTTTAGGGTAAGCCTGGTATCTTGTGACTACCAGGCACTTCACCCAGACACCCCTCTTTCCATGCATCTCTCACTGTCCCTTCTCACTTGGAATCAGGTTACCCAGGACTCTTGGGCTCTATCTATTATAAAACAAGGATACTTCATGTCTTGGGAGGCCAAACCCTCTCCCAAAGACATTCCTTAACCCCCTCGTGACCAACTACTCTTCTTCCCACCAGTCCTGCAGTTAATTCTCATTCAGGGAACAATTCAAGAAGTCCCTTCACATACAAGAGGAAAGGGGTTTTTATTTCAGAAATTTCCTGGTCCCCATGAAAGAAGGTCCCTGGAGGCCAATCCTGGATCTATCACACCTCAACACCTTCCTCCAGGATCCCTCCTTTCAGCTGCTCTCTCTACCTACCTTTTTGCCCCTGATCCTTCCCCAGGCCTTCTTATTGTGCTTGGATATAAGGGATGCCCACTTACATGTCCCAGTCCATCCCCACTTCAGAAAATTCTACTGCTTCTCAGTGGATTCTGCACACTTTCAGTTCTGTGTTTTACTATTTGGTCTCTCTACAGCCTCGAGTATTTACAAAATGTCTGGCTCCAGTCATGGCCTTTGCCAGGACAAAGGTAATGCAACTTTTCCCCTACCTCAATGATATCCTCATTCAGGCTACATCAAGTACCATGGCCCTACAACACCTGGACTTCACCATCTCCCTCTTGACAGATCTGGGATTTACCATAAATCTCAAAAAAATCATCTTTATTACCCACACATGATCAGGTGTTTCTGAGGTGTTGGATTCTGAGAGGGAAAATTATGCCCTGCCTTTCCACAGAAAGAATTGTTACTCACATCTTACTTCAGGGAAGTACTTCTTCTCAAAGTAATTTCAGCCAAGGAATTTCTCAGAATCCTGGGATTCATGGCCTCGACCACCCTCATGGTACCTCTGGCAAGGCTTCACATGAGGAAGTTCCAATGGTACTTGCAAACAACCTGGAAGCAACATGTACATCCCTAGAGTTTATGGTTCTTATGCTACCATGCCTTGCCAGGGAACTGAATTGGTAGATATCCCACATTCAGGAAACCCAGGCCTACAGTTACAACCCCTACCCCCCAACCAGGACCTCTTTACAGATGCATCAGACACAGGATGGGGGTGCCACCTTAGGATAATGGAGAGTGAGGAACTCATAGACCCTCACTCAACAGAAAGACCACATCAGTATCAAGGAAATGAGAGCCTTGATACTGGCCTTACTAATCTTCAAAGATCAGCTTCTTCCAGGCACTCTGAGGTGGTACATAGACAATACCACTGTAGTGTGGTACATCACCAAATGGGGGTCAAGGTCCTACCTTCTGTGCAGGCTGGCCCTGCAGGCTTGGGAAATTACCCTGGAAAGGCAAATCATCCTCCAAGTGGTATACATCCCTTCTGCAATGTGATTACAGATTGATTAAGCAGGACCATGACCCTGTCTCACAAGTGGATGTTGAACAGGGACATGTTTCTGGACCTGGTCCATCGATGGGGTATTCCAGATGTGGATCTCTCTGCCTCCCCATGAACAGACAGCTCTTGACCGTCTGCTCCAGGGCAACACATCCAGAAGCATGGAGGGTGGATGCTCTCTCAATTCCCTCGAAGGGGATGTACACTTATTCATTCCCCCTTCCCTCTCATACAAAGAGTCCTACTGAAAATTCAGAAGGAATAGCCTTAAATCTCACTGGTGACTCCCTATTGGCCAAGGTAGTATTGCTTCCCCCTATTACTACATCTATCCAAGGGCAGTCGCCACAAGTTACCTCACCAGATGGACCTGCTCACACAGGAGAAGGGAGCACTCTTACACCCACAGCTGTCCACCCTGAATCTTACCCTGTGTGTGATAGGGCACTGATTCCCTTCAGGCACCTATACACAGAGGATGTGTTTCAGGTTTTGCAGGAGGCCAGGAAACCACTTGGCAGAAAACCTTACCTAAGTGGAAGAGATTTTCTGTCTTGTCAGAAAAACAACTTACAACCACTGACGGCAGGACCCCCAGTGATCTTGTCCTACCTGTGTGATTTGATGAAGTCTGGAATGTTCTACTCCTCCGTTAAAACACATTGTCTGGCATCTCAGCATGCCTGCCACTGGTACCACCTTTGGCTTCCAGATTAGAAGGGACACTAAATCTCAGGCTCCCAAGGAAGCCCATTCCTCCTCCTTGGAATCTAAATTTTTTTCTGGAAAAAATGACTGTCCCACCCTTTGAACCAGCCAAAAACTGCTCCTTTCAACACTGCACTTGGAAAACTATACTCTTGGTGGCCATCACTTCAGCCAGAAGGGTTTTGAAATTTCAAGCCCTTATGACCTCACTCTTTTACTGTCTTCCACAAGGACAAGGTATATTTCTGTACCAACCCAAAATTCATGCCTAAAGTGGTCAATGAACTGTCCTTGAACCAGGCCATCAACCTGCCAGCCTTTTTCCCCTCTCCACAAAACCTGGCAGAAAGGATACTTCACTCCTCAGATGCACACAGATGACTCTGATATTTGGCTAAGACCAATCCCATCCACAAATCAGACAGGCTCTTCATCTCATACCACCCAAGAGCTCTGGGACACCCTGTTTTCAAGTAAGCTGTATCCTCTTGGATAGCTAAAACCATCTCTTGATGTTACACAACCCATGGCAGAACGCTCCTCTCTCCAGTAAAGGCACACTCCAATAAGGCAGTGTCCTCCTCAGGGGCATTGTTTTAAGGGTTTGGACACAGCTGCTATTCTTGAAGCAGCTACATGGTCCTCTATACACATTCACTAAGCACTACAAATTGGACATTGTCTTTAGAGCCAGAGGAGGATTTGCCAGAGCCATCCTTCATGGGTTTGTGGAAAGTGCTTCTGGTCCTGCATCCTTTTCTTAGAACAGGAGCTTTTGCACTCTCCCTTGTGTTATGGATACAGCAGCATATGAATAGAAGGACATAGTATTGTTGTGTAAGAACTTACCACAACTTTAGATGTCCTTCTATTTTATATGCTGCTGTATAGTTTCCCAGCCAGCCTTCCCCCTCACAATTGCCTGACTCCTGGAGTATTCACTCCGTAGTCACTGATTCCAGCAGCAATCACTTCTTTGCGTTTACGGCCGACGTCCACAGGGAGAGACACAGGACATCACGCACACTCTAGTGGTAGCATATAACTTTTGTATAATGGCCGGACATACGAAAGTTCACCAGAGGCAAAAACTCCCTTGTGTTATGGATACAGCAGCATATAGAAGAGAAGGACATTTAAAGTTATGGTAAGTGTTTACAGAAGAATACTTTCTGGTGGTTTTAGGTACAGTTTTGTATGCGGAGATCAAAATTTAGATAATCTGTTATATATAGGACTTTTGTATAAGAAACAACTTCAGTGTCAGTATTGTTTAAGCAGGGTATGGAGATTTTGATGTTTTTCCCCCCTGGGTATGAGATTTAGGAAAAGAAAATGTGCTTGTTTTTGGAGATTCAGTGAAGGTTGATTGTCAGAGAGCCAACCTTCCAGTGTTAAAGGCATCTTAAAGGCATCTTGAGTGCCAGTCTTTTGGTGGGGTAGGCTGTCGGAGGAACAGATAAGAGTGGAGTCATCAGTATATTGTATATAAGTGATGCTTTATGGCAAGATGTCAAAGATTGTTTATGAGCATATTAAAAATGAGAGGACTGTGGATGGAGCCCCGTGGGACACCCAGCATTTACTGGAAGGTGTCTGCGACAATTAGCTAGAAAACTATTTAACTGTAGTGACAGAGAGGCACAGGGGTAGACATCTTTGTTGTAGGAGATGGTATTGAAAGTTTTGGATAAGTCTAAAAGAAAGATGAGAGAAATTTGTTTTCAATTAGCCTGTTGATGGTGTCTACAAAGGATACTAGGGCAGTCATTGTACTATGAGCTGGTCAAAAACCATGTTGCGTAGGGGTGAGCACTTTTTTTTTTTTTTTTGGGAGATGATAAAGTTATGTATACATTTTGTCAATGTTTTACAGAGAGGACAAAATTGCAGTGGGTCTAAAACGGTGATTTCACTGATATTCCAAACCCTTATGAAGGGGAATTATATGGAATTTCTTCCAGAGGAATGGAATGCAGAATTCCTGTATGGATCTAGTGATAAGAATTGACACAGGGAAACCAATGGGGTCAGTAGCTAACTTAAGGTATTATGTAGGGAGATTGTCTGCAGAGGGTTAGCACCACTTACGTTTGTATAGTAGATGTCTAATGGTTCCCTATTATTTAAGCGAACGTTCAATATTGCGAGCGCCACTTTATCGACAGCTAAATGTCGAAAAGGCCAAATCCCGAAGACACGGAACAGTGATTTTTTTTTTTCCCCCTATGGAAAAAAATCACTGAGCCGTTTTTGGGACTTTGCTGTTTCTTCCACTGTGGTGCGATCTCGGAGTTGGTATATTTAAGTAGGGGGGTGTGGGGGGTATAATCCTCCACATCGAGGGCTTTGGGTGGGGGGGGGGCAAAGCCCTCCACTTTATTTTGTTTTGTGTGTGTGTGGACCAGCGATTTTTTTTTTTTTTTTTTTTTTTTTTTTTTTTTTTTCTCTAGGAAAAAAATTGCTGTTCCATTTGTTAGGGATTTGGCCTTTTTGACATTTAGCTGTCGCTATAGCAGTGTTCGCAATATTGAACGTTTGCTTATTTAATAGGGAAGCATGTCTAATATAGGAGGTAGAAATTGGATTTATTTTAAAGAGGGGGTTGTCTGAGGAAGGAGGTATTGATTCTGTGAAGACACGAGAAGACTTTGAGGTAAGGGCAGCTTTACAGTCTGTGAAGTAGCAGTAGAGTTTAATAGATGTTTCTAAGTGGGAGGGGTTAGAGCATGGGTTAGGGGAATACCAGAGTGCAAGATTTTTTTTTTAATGGAGGACCAGAATGTTATAGGATTATAGCTTTGATTGTTTAGTGGATCTGAGTATTATTCTGTCTTTACAGATTTGTCCCTTGTGCAGTTGTGCATTTTTGAAGTGTTATAGGCAGAAGCATAGCTGTTTCATCCAGTGCTCTGGACTGGTACTATAAACGAGTGCCCCACCCTCAGCTCTTCAAGTGAAGAGCAAAAGCAAAAAAACAAAAACAAAGCACTTCACTGTAATAAGCTGATTGCTGCATTATACGTTTTTGGCTTATTAGAGTTAGTTCTTTGCCCTTCCAGGTCTTCCATTTTAGAATGCAAAAAAAAAAAAAAAAGTTCTTTCTACTGGCAAACCAATCAGGTGGCCACATGCACGAGAATCTTCCAAACCCCCCCTCCCACAGCCCTAGCCATTCAGGTCCAATTTCTGTACCCTGCCCCCTACCCTCCTTCAACATGTTTTATTAAACAAAATTCTTGTTTTAAACTGTAGCAAACAGTTGCTAAAGTTTATGCCCTGCCTGCATGGAATGCTAGAGCACTCATGTTTGTCTTAAAAAAAAAAAAAAAAAAGTCTTCTTTTTAATCTGTAGAAAACTGCTTGCTACAAATGCAACAAACAGTCACTACAGTTGATATCCTGTCTGCACTACAGTGCTCAGGTTTGACTGCAAATGCGATACCAGGTTTTAAAAGCAAGTATTGCATTAAAAAGAGAGATTGGGATTGCACCCCCCAATGCTTTGCACCTAGGCCAGTTGCCCCTATCACCCTTTCCTAACTACGCTACTGGTTATAGGTTCTGAAAAAATTTGTCTTTCTGCCTTTCTTGTCATGCCTCATCTGTGCTGTTAATCGGACTTCTACTGTGTCTGGAGAGCCAGGGGACATGGCATGGGTGGACTTTAATCTCTTCCTTCTCAAGGAGCTAAGATTGTTTAGAGTATTTAAAAATGTGGTATTGAATGCATGTATGGCATCGGCTATTGGTAGGCTTTTGAGAGTGGATTTTAGGGTGCCACTGAATACACTGCTGCTTAAATTGTGAAAGGTTGTGGATTTCCCAGTATTGGTATTGTTTGAAGTGTGACTGATAGGTCTGTAGATGTATGTGGGATGATGAGTACTGATGGAGTCTGAGAGAATACCTAATGAACTGTATTTGCTAGGATCATAGGTTCATAGGTTGGTACTAGGCTATCAGCCCTAGGGCCTATACAAGCCTAGCCATAACAATTCCCTGGCTATTTCTTCCCACACTATTTACTTCCCTGGACCCCTGTCGAGCAGAGACTAGAATTCATTTTAAAGTTCAGTCTCTGTGTTTAGCCTTGCAGTGAGTGTGGGAAGTAATAAGTTGCGTGAAGCCATGTATTAATAGCAGTGTGATAGTTTGATGTAAAGTTCTGCCAATCAATATTAACATCTACAAGAATAATAGTTTAATTGTAAATAGTAGTAGATATCCAATGTGGGATATCTTGCAGAACTGGAATATTATTAACTTGGGGAATATAAACAACAATTATGCAGAGTTTTTGGGTTCAGCATCTGTATTTAGCATACTGCGATGTTTATGGAAGTTATATAATTGCTTATGAGAAAGTGAACTAGGTATTTAAGATGGGGGTAGGGCTGAAAGAAATGGGTGAGGAGATAGTACCAGGATTAGGGTGGATGTCAGCACATTTATTGCTTGATGTTTTACAGTGTAGGTGGGCCTGTGAAAATTGTAGTAAGGAAATGTTTAATCTATTTTATAATTTTGCTTTGGTAAAATGATGAGTTATTCACCTCTCTTGAAGAGTGCCTTTTTGAGGTATTCTTAGACCTGGTTCCTTGAAATTCATGAAGATGAAGACCTTCAGATGTTGTGTGCATGGAGGAGGGGGGGGAGTCTATTGCCAAGATCAAGTGATGTTTCATAGTGAGTGGGGATTGTTCATAGCTATCTGCCCAGGAGAGTCCATGTATGTGTTTGCACTGATGTAGACGTACCACCCCACTCCTGTGTGTGGTAGTCGTACTTCTGCTAATGTGCTCATGTACATTGTTATAGAAGAAACGTGCTGGTGTAATCTTAATCTCTGCTAGGAGGAGTGGGAACATGCGATCTCACATTGCCATGCTTAGACAGGAGATCTGGCCCTCAACTTCTAAATCTTCCCGTGAACGTCTTTCAGGAAAGGTGATAGCCTTTTGAACCAAGGTTGCAGTAGAGTAAAAAATTGCCTTCACCCTAGTATTCTAGGAAGCTGGGTGTGTCCAGCATCAACTAATCCTTTATCTTTTTGCAGTAAGGCTTGTTTTCAGTATTCCTCCTCTAACAGTCATAGTTTCTTCCATGCTATGATAATTTGCATCCAATGATATAACAGTAATTCTGGACTTATAAAATTAATTGTATATTTTACCTTATTTTTGGCTTCCCTAAAAAGTTTTTTTTTTTTAAATAATATCTTTATTATGCATCCTATTGGAAACCTTATACACCAAATGGTTTCTTATAAAGGCAAATAGTTGTGGTGAAATTGGTATCACTGCCTTGTACCTTTTGTCTGGGAGGGAGAGAAGGTTATGACCAATTAGGTGATATATATTCTTTATTATACATGTATACTGCTTTTGGTACCCATAGAAATTTAGATGTCAGAATTCTGTTAACTAATTAAAAACATTTAAAGCATCCAAAATGACAATGAAATCCCCTCTTGTGTATGTTTCATTCAAAGAAGCTATTATAGTCTTCAATAGTCGAGTGGCATGTGACAATTTTTATTAAGAATAAACCCGTATTGATTTGGATTGATGCTATAAGTCCTAGTATCATTTTAGTTTTAATCATTGTTGTGATTGTTTTGTAGTACTGGTTAAAGATAGGGCTTGTGGCCTGTTGTGCTGTATCAGTTTTTGTCTTGTTTGTTTTTTGTTTTTTTTAACTGAAGCAAATAAAGAAGTACTTTTACACATACATAACTATATGTTGTCCTCGTTGTTTTATTGATTCCTTGCTGTCATTCTTATCTGCTAGACAATTTACTATAATTTATTGCTCTGATTTGTCTTATAAGATTCACTAAATACTTGCTGCCCTTATCTGCAGTGGATAAGCAGCATTTTTAAACGCATCTTACGTTGTTCTGTACTATAATCTGCTCCCACTGAGATTTCTTTTGAGTAAGTAAATTTTTCCCAGTGACCAGATATTGGATGATAAATATACTAAAGTAGCTTGCAAAGCAAATCTAGTTGATTCCCGATCTGTGGCAGCGGGGAAGTGTATGTACTAGTTTTCCAAATTCTTGTATTTAATTAATGTGTTCAAAAGGTACAATGATTCTCAATAATAAGACGGAGGAAGCAGACTGACCTACAATTATTTTTTGGGAACTCCTTTAATTCTGCTTTTACTTGGGTCTACCTATTCACAATTTTGAGAAATGTCAAACATCTGTTAATCTTTTGCAGAACCAGGTAGGAATCTTGGGTGGAATCCATTTTTAATTGGGCAGCCTGGATTTTACTGGGAAAGTCAAATTTGATTTCATCAAAAAGTATTTTTTGGTTTGTATGTTTACTACCTGTGAAGTGTCGTTTCTACTTGTAAAGTGCACCTAGTTTTGATTGGGGAAGGCTGTCTGAAAGCTGGAAACTAGTTGAAAATTTGAAAATGTGATACTGTTTTGGAAAAGTAAAAATAAGCTCTTCAGTTTTTAGTCCTAGAAAAAGTCGAGAAGAATAGATTTATGGAGGGTTTTAACAAATATATGGAATATTTAGAGCTGAAGTGGCAGTTTTTTTAAGAGCAGGTAGTACCCAAGGAATTAATGACAGCTTCTCAGTTAAAAGCTTATTAAATTATAATAGTATTTAATGTAATAATCAATTTTTTGTGTGTTCATTCATGCATGATTTTTTTTTAATTTGTCACCCTAGTATGGTCTCTCTTAATTAGGTTTGAGCTATGATTTGTGGATTCAATTCTGATGTCATGATTTTCATATTTAAATAGCGTTCAGCAAGTTGTATTTGTTATTCTGAAGAATTTTTTGGACGTGAAAAAAATGAAAGCGCTTGATACATTTCTTTGGTTTAATACTTGGACGAGATTTCCAGTGTGCTGACGAGATTTGCAGTGTGCTGCCAATGTGTTTTTTTAATAAGCTCTGACAGTGTCTCTCTCTCTTGCTTTTAGGCAGAGTTAGAGATGCGGCGCTGGAAATATCCACAGATGACTTGAACCAAGATACAGGTAGGAATAAATGGATTGAAACAGTTGATACCATTTTCGTCAGAGAAGAGAAAGTGAGCCAGTGAGGCTTTTATGTTTAGTGTTTGTAAAAGAACATGCTGCTGCTATGGTAGAGTATATTGTTGAATTTCAGAAAAACTCAAGTTATATGCATATGTTTACTTTATACTTCCTGGTGCAGTGTTAATCTTCAAGTTGGTAATGGTCAAGATGGATGTACAGTAGAAATGCTATACCTGCATGCTTGGTTCCATCTTTTGTCTCCGTGATGTAGTGCCTAAAACATTTTTGATGAGAAAACAGAAGTCATAGTGGTAATGAGGGATTCAAGGACAGAATGGTGTTGCTGTCTTTTTTTTTTTTTTTACCCAAAAAACATGCCTTTAATGTGAGAACACAACACATCAAAATGATTTGACCTCCTTTCAATAATCCCTTCAATATTGTGATTCCTTTTGTACACAAAAATGTGGCCACCTCCTAATTTATCAGTATACCTGGTTGATGAAAATACTGCTGACCAGTTTCTCTAAAATATATTCAGAACTTCTTCAGCTCTATGATTAAAAGTTAAAAGCATGTCATTGGAGAAGTTTGATACCCCTTCTGTATTCTTTCTACAGGAATTTATAGAATTTGGGTAATTTAAAATGGGTATAAATTTGTATCTCCCCTGTAATATTTCATCAATAATAGGTTCAAAAAATAAGGGGGGGGGGTGTTAATCTGTTTCCATAAATAAATCCGTAAGTTTAATGAGCTCTTTTTCAAACTCATTACAGTCGAGTGCTCCTCCAGGCATTTCTTCAGTTACCATCATGCAGTTCCTCTAGGCATCAAATATTGCTTGCTCATATTTGCATTAATAATTCCAAATCCATGCTGCATACAAGTTATCAGAACATTTTATCTTGAAGCATACATGATGGCAAACTCAACTGCATTGATATTTGACCTCTGGCAATGAGTATTTGTTAGAACTGTAAGGTGATAACTTCATTTTTTGTAGGCTCAAGCCACACCCACTGAGAGTTCAAGGTGAACACTCCTGGATGGAATGAGTTAGATTTTTCTTTTGCTATAAGGGGTGGCTGCTCGCAAAATGTAAATAACTATTAAAAAAATGTTTTCTTCCTAAAATGTTAAATTCCAACTTCATGTTGCAGAGACTCCTAGTTTTAAGAACATCCGACTAGCTGTTTGCCACAAAAGTTCTCACAAGTAAAAGTAAAAAAAAACGTTCTTGTGTTGAAAAATTCATTGTACTTTTCCAAAAAACCAGACCATAAAGTAAAAAATATCACCCAAAAATAAATCTTAAGTAATACAGATATGGAAGAATTAAAACTTCTCAGGCAATTTGGGTATGCCATTGTTGGCGAACAGAAAAAATTTCTGATAAGATTAAACAATACCGATATAGATATCTCAGCTGTGCCTGTTTGAGAAGATCATGAACATTTGTGGAACATGTTTTAAAGTATAGCAAGCCTAAACATAAAATGGCTATGGATAGGCATAGTCTACAAAATGCATTGAAATTGTTCTCATGGATCTGTGTGACATAGCGGCATTTATATCTTCACATAATTATTTTACTTTTACCAGTTCCAATATAGGAAGCATTGTGAGCACAAAGAAAACCCTCTTGAAACTGGAAAAAAGTTTTAGCACTTGTACATAACTGAGCATGGGTGACAACGGGGGACAGATTACAATCAAACAATGCTAGGCTCACCTCCACAGTCAAGAAGTGCTTTGCGTGATAACCCTGGGGTAAAAGAAATGACCCCTTTCATTACTAGGAATTGTACCCAGGATTCCTAGTTTTCATTAATGTCCTAACTGCAAGACCACATGGGAAATCCAAACAGTGAAGAATTTTGAGAGATGCTCGAAAATGTCAGCATTTAGACTTTCATGGGTGTTAAATGATAAACTTTCCTTTACTTGAGTGTACTGTGATGACTGTATGGGGTAGCATTAGGTTCTACATGCAGAGAATTTACTGTAGCAAAAAGGTTCATCGATATTCAAAGAGCCTTGCACTCTATTTTCTAATCTATGTGTGAAAGATATAAAACTGGGGGCAAGGTGTCCTATGAGCAAACTGACTGTACAGACTGGAAGGGTTGTAGAATTGTAACTGACTAAGATAGTATGGTATTCTTTGTGAGACACAGAAGTGTGTGTGTGTGTGTGTGTGTGTGTGTGTGTGTGTGTGTGTTTATATACATCTCTATGTGCACACGCACGCACACACATCTGTCCTACATCTGCATGTTTTGGAAGATAGAAGGAAACCAGATAACCTATGCAGACAGAGGATGAACATGCATATACCCCGCACAGTTACCAGAGGTCAAGCTTGAACTCTGAATCCTTGGGATGCGAGTCCGATGTCCTAACCACTGAAAAACTGTACTACTGTTGTTCCAGTAGGGAAGTATAGCCAGTGCTGTTGCACTTATTAAGCTGAAATGGTTGCTAATTGCAGTTCCAATGGCTTTTCTTTTCTTAGTTTTGGGTCATACCAACTAACGATCTTTACCTTTGCTGCTTCCCCCCTAACCACAACCATCTTGCATTTTATTAGAACTCACTGAAGAACAGAAGCAGCAATGAAACATTCTATTCCCGTTACCATTTGCTTGTCACTTGTGTGAACCTTCCAAATCATAGTATCATAGAATGTACAAGGCGAGTGGGCCATGTGACGATTTATGCCTTGTGAGCACTCACCCTTAGACCTTGGCTCGTTTTTCACGGAAGACTGTACTCTTCTGATACAGTTCTTGTGGTGTGCTCCTACTGCTAACCTCCTTTTCATGGATGGGTTTGCTTCCTTTTGTCTTATACTAGGCAGTTTGCCTGTTTCTTTAAATTGGATCTCAATCACCTTAAACTTATTACTTTGTCCTCTAGCTGGGATTCCTTTCCTCCCTTCTCTTCAGACATTGTTGCATGCCTTCCTTTTTTGGCTTTTCACTTTCATGCTGCTGTTGCTTATGTAAGTTTTTTTGTAGTTGTGAGAGGGAGCAGCACAAATAAGCAATGGCAAAATGTGCCAGTGGAATCTGATTTTTGTTGACCTGCTCAGAAATTGCAATAACTACTTTTGAGAAAAAATAAGAAAATTTCATCTCCCTAAAGGTGCATTGACTATGGACATGACTATAATAGCAAGATGGGTGTGAGGGCTTTGCTTGTACAAAAGATGTTTTGTAAACAGCATGACTATTAGACTACAGTGCAAGTGACATTTTGTTTTTGCTAAACTACCCTAAACATATATTTTTTAAGTTTTTATTAGATTTTAACTGAACAAATTGACCATGACTAATTGTATTTAGAAATGTGTGACCAAACTACCCTAAACATGTTGAGTGATAGCAGAAAGTGCCATGTGAATATGATAAGAACTGCTTTGAAGAGTACTTTTGTTCACATATTAGGCTGTTTTCATTGCAGGATGTTGCATACTGTGGTGCAGCAAGTTTTTATTTTTTTTCCCTGCTTATGCTGTACTTGAACTTTAACCTCTGAACCAGTAGTAAGAGCAGCTTGTAGTCAGTCCTGTATATGCCCAGGGCTCAGTCCTGTATATGCCACTGACATTTGTATTTCTTGCTGCTGCTTGTTGCTGCACAAGACAGGCCTTTTTAAGCATCTGGTGACATTCTAGTTTGGATTTTATTTTCTCTTTACTTTTACTTAAATAAGAGATCATTTCGATGGTGCTGCAGCTTTGCTTTGCTTTAGTAACAGTCATGTGACCTCAGTCATACACCACGTGATGTCACCATGGACCACTGTTTCTGACTCAGAACCACTGCCAGCATTACTTGAATAATTTGAGCACTGAAAGGAGTATCTGAACACAAAAGTTTTTGCTTCCTAACAGAAGCAGTTTAGAGCTGGATTCAGTACTGTGGTGGAAGAGCTGACAGCAATACACTGACTGCAAGAGCTTTAATGTAATAAAATTATGAATTCAGAATGCAAATAGACTTTGTAATGTGGGACCGCTCTTTGTATTCTACCCTTTTCATACTGACGGCAAGAGTTTTAATGTGATGAAAATATGAAATTAAAATGCAAATAGACCGAAGTTATGCAGCTTTCTTTATTCTGTCTTATGTTTTAAGAGATTTAAAACTTGTAGCAAAGAGAAGCTGCTAGCAGAGGCTGGGGTTTGTGAAAATTTAAGTTCCCTGGAAAGTTCGTATTTTGTATGTCAAGTATCCTACCCCTTCCCCCTCCTCTGTAGATACTGCTGCTGATGTGGCAGATCTGTACTACTGTGTAATTACTCCCATGGCTCTGTATTGCAGCAGCTCCGTTTTCCAGCTGTGTGCATTCCTGCCTGGTCTCCTCACTGCCACTGTTCTGGCAGCTGTGAGCTGTCACTGGGAGACAGGCAGGCAAGCTGCTGTTTTGTGATGGAGGTGGAAAGTGTGCCTCATCCTTGTTGGAATGGCGCAGACGTTTTGCAGAGCGATTTGGCAGTCTTTCCTTACTACTTTCTGAAGTCTAACTGATGCAACAGAAGTGGCATGTCATTGAATGATGAAACAACACTGGCTGAACCATGAGGAAGCGGAAGTCTTGTTACTTTGTAGGATGTCTTTTCCACCCACTACTTAGCTAAGTAGTTGTCCAGTTCAGCATGTGCCAGGTTGTGTACTGTCATAAGCAGATATATTCTAAATTGCTGAGTATCGAGGAACATAGGACAGTGCATTCTTCTGGTATTAACACAATTGGTGTATAATGTGAGTAAAGCATCTTTCTTTCTTAAGCAAAAAAAACAAAAAAACAAAAAAACGTAGTGTGGTGGTTAAGGTGTGTGTGTGTAAAGTCTATGTGACCCTAATCAATGCAGTTGACTGGAACCAAGTCTGCAGGTATTGGGGTGCTTTTTTCTGAACTGATAATTATTTTGCTTTTCTTTTCCCTTAAAGAACAAATATACCCTCCAGTGCAAGTTAATCTCATCTCCAGTGTGATATTTTCTCTCTGGAACCATTAAGTACCTTTCAGTTGCCTCACTTGCATTTTTTTTTTCTTGACATAGATCATTAAGGACCCAGCATAATTTTTCCTATTCATATCAAGGGAATTTGTATTATCCTGTATGATACAAAGGTGACCACACTGTTTTTGTAGATTTCACTGTTTGTTACTGCCCACAGTTTTACACCTGAAAACTATGGTGTGGCAGGATCTGAAATAATAGTAGTGCAACCTCGTTGTGAGAAACAGTATAATCAGAATGTCGCAATGTGGTCTGACTGGGATTGGGTATGTGAAAAGAGTTGACTTGGCACAGGACTGCGAGGGATAGTGCTGTACTCTGAAGCCTTGCATTTGGAAAAACACAAGTCACTGTGTAAGTGAGCAGACCATGCTGAGGTAGGTCATGTGACCTGAGCCCACCAGTATGCACGTAGCATGTTCCGCTCGGTCTGCATTCACGTGCATTAAAGTGCTGCAGCTGTGCAACATAAGCGTAGCTAACAGCTCATTCAAGGGCTACACAGCAAAATACTAATTGTGTATTTTGTAACTGTAAAGGAAATAAGACGGTCCGAAAGGGGCAAGCAGAGGAATGCATAGGGTGGGAAGAAAGGTCTTTTTTTGAGATCACAGACCTATTTTATTTTTAGAGAAGAAGGGTAGGGGGTAGTGAAGCAGGGTCATGACATGGGTTGGAAAGGAGGGCATAGTGATGCTAGTAGTGGCAGATAGGGGTTGGGAGGGTGGCCTAATGGTTAAAGTGTTTGCCCTACAAACACAAGGTACAGGGTTTGAATCTCACAGGGGATAATTGGCTAGGCTTAAAATGTCTCACAAGGGCAGTTAGCCTAGTACTAACCTATGAACCTAGTCAAGGAAACAACAGAAACAAAGAAATGAATACCGTCCTGGAGGGTAAGTGACACAAAAAAGATGGGAGATACGTGGGGTGCGAACCACCTGCCAAGATGCTCCAGTGTGGAACATCTCCAAATGTCAGCCAACTCTGTTGCTGATGACAGCGGTGGTCCCAGCCACTGGTGGCCTGATGGTTGGGGCCATATAACAATGCAGCACTGACAATCAGTCACATGAGGATGATTTCCAGCTTGCCAGTCCAGCTCTCAAGCCACTGGCCTGTCTTTGCAACTCCTACTGGGTGACTCAAGGGAGCCCTCTAGTGGCACCAAAGGATGTCAGCAAGCTCTTCAACTTGTCTTAAACACGATGATTATTGTCACTCTGCAGAAAGGCTGGCCTGCCAACTACTGGGGATCCAGCAGTTGATAATGAGGTCGTTATAGAATGCTGTGGCCACTCCCACATGATTTCTTTCTCCATGTTTGAAACTGCAGAATAAATTAACATGTATGGGGGGAAGCAAAACAACAAAGAAAGAAATAATGATAAAAAATGTGAAGAACTTTACAGAGAGGGAGAAAGAACAGGACAAAAACAGCAAAGGTCGATATGGTGTGGTTCACTTTATAAAACAAGCCCTGGAAGAGGGAAGATGCGCTGTTTAGGGAACTCCTATGGTAAAAACTCTGTAATATAGATATGACTGGGTGTGCCCTTGTCATTGCTGGTTAGTACAGTGACACAGGTTCTGGATGGTAATCAGTGCATATGTAGTGGACCGTAAAGTAAGGGAAAAAATAACCACACTGTACAAAGGATTTGTAGCCCTGAGAAACACAAATGTAGGTGGAATTATATCCAATGTCCCTGAGAAACACAAATGTAGGTGGAATTATATCCAATGTCCCTGAGAAACACAAATGTAGGTGGAATTATATCCAATGTGGGAAATGCCAGGGTGTGTGTGGACACATAGAGCATACCTTCGTATAATAGGATTAGGCAATGGACTTATGCAATCTCAGAGATAGTAGTGCACTTAAAAACAAGTGTGGTGGTGCACAACTGCATGACAGTTGTTGCACCCATGTCAGGAATATCTGGCACAGTGATAGTGACACAGTCACAAGTACATTAAAAAATGATAATCAGACAAGGCCAGCAAGCATTTATGTAGTGATGGTCATAGACCTATGAGGTATGGGACATGCTGAAGTAATACAGAGGATAAAAATAGCCTAATTGTATTAGTGCACTGAGTACATCTCAGTACATCTGAGATTAGGATGGCAGTGTCAGGAGTAACTAGTAGCAGTAAGGTCACATCAGAGTTGGAAATGCAGTTAAAACATTCTAGTCATACAAGCAGTAAGCAGATATGCAATGGCTACATTCTTAAATGGAAATGATGTACAGGTCTGGCAGCAATCCAGTACATATCCCGCAATGCTTGGAGAGTCTGACCTGCCTCCTCTGGCAGGTAATCCTGCTCTTTTCAATTTCATCCCAAGCTGCAAAATGCAAAAAACGTAAGTAATGAGCAGGTCATAACCATGCACGTCAGAAACCGCCGATAGCTGTATAGTAAGGCCTTCTGTAAATATGAGAAAGTATGTAGTCATAACTTGGTATAGTAGTTAGATTCTCTCTCTTGGCAGAGGAGGACATGGTGGTACCTCATGAGATCACTGTCGCTGTGCTGGCACTGCTGCCCAGAATGGGT